>NW_026606985.1:125000-197500 GCF_029890125.1 Rhinichthys klamathensis goyatoka | reverse complement strand
CTTTTCTGTCAAAGATATTAGAAAAAGCAGTATCCTCACAACTGTGTTCCTTTCTAGAAAGAAATGATATCTGTGAGGATTTCCAGTCCGGATTTAGACCGTACCATAGTACCGAGACAGCTCTCATCAGAGTCACACATGAATTGCTAATCAATCAATCAATCCATCACTTTATTTATAAAGCACAATTAAACACAACTTCCGTTGACCAATGTGCTGTACAGAGTGCAAAAATTTTAAAATAAAAAACCATAGCAAGATAAAAGACAAGGACAAACGGGACAACCGCATCAACATTCATTCTGTATAAGACAGATCAAATAAAAAAGTCTTTAACCTCACTTTAAAAATGGACAGGGTGGGTGCAGTTCTAATTTCAAGAGGGAGATTGTTCCAAAGCGGCACCAACTCTTTGCTGGACTAGAACTGTTCTTTTACCACGTCATACTTACGTCGTTCGCTGGGCTCTCTAGTCAGTGGAAAAACAAACAGGTTCTGAGAAGGTTCGCAAGTTGAACCAACTTTGAACCAGCACCAGTTCCGAACCAGTTCTTTTTTGGTGGAAACGAGGTATAAGAGGCCTAAGTTCGTGGACCTAAGAGCTCTTGCTGGTTGATGGACTGTCAGCAGATCAGAAAGGTAAGACGGAGCTAACCCATTTAATGACTTAAAAACTAATAGCAGAATTTTAAAATTAATTCTGTGACACACCGGCAGCCATTGAAGTGACTGAAGGACAGGAGTTATATGTTATTTGACTCCTGTCTAAACTCTGGCAGCAGCATTCTGGACTATCTGAAGGCGGTTTATGGATGATTGACTGATCCCCAAATAAAGCGAATTGCAATAATCCAGCCTTGTAGTGATAAAACCATGTATAACTTTTTCAAAGTTTGAGAATGAAAGGAAAGACTTAATTTTTTACCAGGGTTCGAAGCTGGTAGAAGCTTGCCTTCACAACTTGATTTACCTGTCTATCAAGCTTTAGGGCACTATCCAATACCACACCCAAGTTTTTAACATATGGCTTAACATAAGGTGCCAGGGCACCAAGATTTACATTTGTTGTGTAATGTACACTAGAAGATGTAAACGCCATAACCTCAGACTTAAAGGGATAGTTCACTTTGAAATTAATTTTTGGTATGTTTTAGCTTACCTCAAGGGCATCCAAGATGTAGGTGTCTTTGTTTCCGCAGAAGTTTAAATTTTGATATTTTTTTGGTCAAACCGTTCTTGTCTGTCAGTCATATAATGCAGGTCTATGGTCTCCACCTCAAAGAGCAGCACAGAGAAGTCCAAATTAAACATGATTTAATGACTCGTAAATGTAAGTACACATTGATGGCCTAAGACACGAAACGAGCGGTTTGTGTGAGAAAACGAACAGTATTTATATCGTTTTTACCTCTTGTAACGCACAGACCGAAGCGCCGGCGACCTCAGATCACTTGGACGTGGCTGTGTTTACAAGAGGTAAAAACGATATAAATACTGTTCGTTTTTTCACACAAACCACTCGTTTCGTGTCTTAGGCCATCAATGTGTACTTACATTTAAAAGTGAACTATCCCTTTAAAAAATTCAGCGACATCCATGCTTTAACATCCTCAAGGCAGGCAGCCATCTGTTATAAACTATTTTTATGTTTAAGAGGAAAATATATTTGTGTGTCGTCTGCATAACAGTGATAACTTAAGTCATATTTTCTAAAAATAGTACCAAGGGAAAGCATGTATAAAGAGAACAACATGGGGGCCAGTGTGGAGCCTTGAGGAACTCCACACATCAGCTTTACGGAGGAAGATCGATAGTCACCCATGTGAACTGAAAAACTCCTGTTTGTCATATAAGACTGAAGCCAATGTAAGACTGGGCCTCTGATGCCCACTATGTGTTCTTAACGAGACAGCAGGACATGGTCTACCGTGTCGAATGCAGCACTTAAGTCCAGAAGTACCAATGCTACTGAGTCTCCAGAGTCGGTGGCTAAAAAATGTCATTGAGCACTTTTACAAGAGCCGTTTCAGTAGAGTGACATTTTCTAAAGTCAGATTGAAATATCAAAAATTCTGTCGTCGACCAAAAATGTTTGAAGCTGACACAGGACTACTTTGTCTAACATTTTTGTTAAGAATGGGAGATTAGAAATAGTTTTAAAATGTAATAAATCGGAGGAATCCAAGTTTGGCCTCTTAAGTCTGGGGTGCACTGATGCATGCTCTTATCATCCGATCGTGGTTGTATCTCTCTATTAGTGTTACTCGATCTTAGTGCTGCATTTGACACCATTGACCACAACATTCTTTTAAATAGACTCGAACATTATGTTGGCATTAGTGGAATTGCATTAGCATGGTTTAAATCACACTTATCTAACCGTTATCAGTTTGTAGCAGTAAATGAAGAGATGTCTTATCGATCACAAGTTCAGTATGGCGTACCACAAGGCTCAGTACTAGGGCCGCTGCTGTTCACTCTGTACATGCCACCCTCACACACACACACACACACACACACACACACTCTGTACATGCTACCCTTAGGACCATACCCCTGTCAAAATATTGAAACACTATAATACTAAATATATGTTGTGTGCGGATGAGCGGCCGGAGCGCATTAAGGGTTTTCTGTTTGAGCGGTGTCGTGTTAGCGGCCCCTAAGTTAACAACTAATGATCTTTACAATGGAAGTGCTGCGTGAGCTGGTGTCACCCACACACTCACACACTCTCTCTCTCTCTCTCAGTGGAGTGTGTTCCTGTGGTGCGTGAGCTGGTGTCGGCGGGGCTGAAGATCTTCTCTCTCTGCGTCTCTTGTTCTCTGTCTCTGCTGACGATCTCGGCCGGCTGGATCTTCTACCGCCCCCTGCTGGGCGTGATGATAGCACTGCTAGCACTCCTGCCGCTAGTCATCGCACGCACACGCGCGACTGCCAAGAAGCACCAGTGACCCGTGTGACGTCCTTCAGCTTCTCCTGTTCTTCCTCAGTGTTTCTGTCTCGTTCTCCAGCACAAACATCTAAACATTCTTACATCAACACACTCTTACATCAACACACATTTACTGGAGAACAAACATTAAGTGAGTTTGTGCCTAAAAAGTCATGTTTCTTCTCCAGTAAATGCATCTTGATTTAAGAATCATTAGATATATGTGATACAGAACCACTGGGGAAGAAGCTCCTGTTCTTCAGTGTGAGCAGGAACTTCATGTACAGTGTGTGTGTGTGTGTGTGTATGTGACTGCAGAAATCCTCACGTGTGTGTTCAAGCTCTTTATGATGTTTATCGGGAACCGTTCGCCGTGTTCCTCAGTGAATGACTGTAAATGTAAAGCAATGCACGAGAAACACCAAGCGTCTTATAAAGGCTTTAATACACAAACATACCAAAGTCTGTTTATTGTGAAAGACAAAAGAGTGATCTTCAAGTCTGTGGGAGTGTGTGTGCAGGGCTGATCCGGATGGGTTGCATATGTGTGTGTGTTTGGGGCTCGCGGCGAGTCTGAAAGCGTTAAATACTGACATGAGCTCTCAGCACTAGAGGAACTGCAGGAGTCGGAGAGTGAGTTCACAGCAGGAGGCACTTGTTGTTCTTCTTGCCCTTGCGCGCCTGCAGCGCCGCCCTGGTGGCCATCTCGAACACCTCACGCACGCCGTCCTTGCTTTTGGCAGAGCACTCCATGTATCCGAAGGCACAGATGCGGTTGGCCATGTCTCGGCCCTCCTCGGGTTTGACCGGCTCCTGCGGGATAGACACAGAGGATTCACAGGATCTGACAAGTTCTCAAGGTTTGTGGATTTAACCCTCATCTTTCCCTCGCGTTCTGTAACACATCTTTCACATCAAATATCTTACATTGGGAGTCTTTGCTGACCTCTTGTGGAAAATAAATAATATAGCATGATATTTCATGACTCTAGATGGCCTTATAGCTCTATATGGAGCAAATGAGCTGATCCGCTGGGTCCTAAAGTCAGTCTCTTCAGAATGCATTCAGACACACATGTAGACATTATACAATAATTTTTTGGTAAATTTTTAGGTTTTTCTATGTGAACTGAAGCTTTCCTCGCATTTCATTCATCCTAAGGGGGTCAAATTGACCCGCGAGAGAAGGATTTGTTACTTTTTTAATTTCAACCACAAAACTCCTCTAAGCCATTCATTTTTTTGGGTGTATTCGTGGTTCCAGTGCGACAAAAGCCCCAGAGTCTTGGTTTTAAATACCGACAGACGCCGGACTCGCCTGAACTTCTCTTGGCGTTTTCCCACCCGTTCAGCATCAATATATCGAACCTGAAGTTTCAATGAACAAATTCAACAGAATTAAAGCAACACTAAGTAAGATTTTTTACCTTAAAATAATGTTTTCAAAATCGTTTCAGTTGTTCATCAAGTCGTGACATGGTGAAATGCACTTATGCCACCGCTTTGCGGTCCTTTATCTGATATATCCACGCTATGTAAGATTGCCAGATCGGGTCGCGTTTCTGTAGTCCGAATGAGACATAAGAAAACTACAAATTTGACTTGCTTTACGGCAAGCGTTACAATTGCCGATAGGTGGAGCGTACTCGACAGTAGACTACAAGTACATGTAAGATTTTGAATTGTCATCATGATTCCAAAGCCGGTGCTGGATAAGCAGAGAGCATGTGCGTGAGCGACAGTAGGATGCGCTAGGCTAAATTATTTACGACAGCAGTAATGGACAATTCCGCTTCCAACCTGTAGAGCGACCGCAGAGGAAAAGTTACTTGGTGTTGCTTTAAGGAAAATGCCAGCAAAACTAGTGTATTTTTTAATTTTTTATGCGCAGAATAAAGGGGCGGGGCCTGGTTGAGTTAGTTAGTAGTGTGTTAAACTGACGGTTATGGAAAGGGGCGGGACATTTCCCAAACACACTCGAAGCGCTCGACCAATCACAACACACTGCTCCAGCCGACCAATCAGAGCACAGTGTGCTTTTCAGAAGGAGGGGCTTCATAGAGACAGGAACTAAACAGAGCGTTACTGACAGACTGGGAAGAGAGGAGCCGCAACAATGGAGAATATGAGGAGAATAATGTGTACTGGTGCTCTTGACGACACGGAGGAGTGAGAAACGCACCTGCTTCATCTTGATGAGCTCGCGGCGCGTGTGCTCGTCGTTCCGCAGGTCCTTCTTGTTGCCCACCAGGATTATGGGAACGTTGGGGCAGAAATGCTTGACCTCGGGCGTCCACTTCTCAGGAATGTTCTCTGAGGGCAAGAAAGGTCAGAGATGAAGCAGCAGGAGAGAGGTGGAGGTGTGTGTGTGATGTAGATGCATGTGTGTGTGTATGTGGATGTAGATGTCTGATATGTATTTGTAATGTGTATGTTTGATGTGTGTTTATGTGTGATGTGTAAGTGTGATGTGTAGATGTGTGTGTGTGATGTGTAAGTGTGATGTGTGAGTGTGATTTGTGAGTGTGTGTGACGAGACTCACCCAGGCTGTCGGGGCTGTCGACGGAGAAGCACATGAGGATGACGTCAGTGTCGGGATAGGAGAGCGGCCGCAGCCGATCATAATCCTCCTGTCCTGCCGTATCCCACAGCGCCAGCTCCACCTGGAACACACACACACGCCATGATACACGCCAGTCACATGACACAAGTGTAGTCACACGGCATGCGAGTCACATGACACACGCTCAGCCACACGCCAGTCACATGACACACGCGCTCAGCCACACGCCAGTCACATGACACACGCGCTCAGACACACGCCAGTCACATGACACGCGCTCAGCCACACACCAGTCACATGACACGCGCTCAGTCACGACACACGCTGTCACATGACACGCGCTCAGTCACGACACACGCTGTCACATGACACGCGCTCAGCCACACGCCAGTCACATGACACGCGCTCAGCCACACGCCAGTCACATGACGCGCTCAGCCACACGCCAGTCACATGACACGCGCTCAGCCACACGCCAGTCACATGACACGCGCTCAGTCACATGACACGCGCTCAGCCACACGCCAGTCACATAACACGCGCTCAGCCACACGCGTCACATGACACGCGCTCAGCCACACGCCAGTCACATAACACGCGCTCAGCCACACGCGTCACATGACACGCGCTCAGCCACACGCGTCACATGACACACGCTCAGCCACACGCCAGTCACATGACACGCGCTCAGCCACACGCCAGTCACATGACACGCGCTCAGCCACACGCACTCAGTCACATGACACGCGCTCAGTCACATGACACGCGCTCAGCCACACGCCAGTCACATGACACGCGCTCAGCCACACGCCAGTCACATGACACGCGCTCAGTCACATGACACGCGCTCAGCCACACGCCAGTCACATGACACGCGCTCAGCCACACGCCAGTCACATGACACGCGCTCAGCCACACGCCAGTCACATGACACGCGCTCAGCCACACGCACTCAGTCACATGACACGCGCTCAGTCACATGACACGCGCTCAGCCACACGCCAGTCACATGACACGCGCTCAGCCACACGCCAGTCACATGACACGCGCTCAGTCACATGACACGCGCTCAGCCACACGCCAGTCACATGACACGCACTCAGTCACGACACGCGCTCAGCCACACGCCAGTCACGACACTCGCTCAGCCACACGGCAGTCACATGACACGCACTCAGTCACACACCAGTCACATGACACGCACTCAGTCACGACACACGCTGTCACATGACACGCGCTCAGCCACACACCAGTCACATGACACGCGCTCAGCCACACGCCAGTCACATGACACGCGCTCAGTCACGACACACGCTGTCACATGACACGCGCTCAGCCACACGCCAGTCACATGACACGCGCTCAGCCACACGGTAGTCACATGACACGCGCTCAGCCACACACCAGTCACATGACACACGCCAGTCACATGACACGCCCTCAGCCACACGGCAGTCACATGACACGCGCTCAGCCAAACGCCAGTCACATGACACGCACTCAGCCACACACCAGTCACATGACACGCACTCAGTCACGACACACGCTGTCACATGACACGCGCTCAGCCACACGGCAGTCACATGACACGCGCTCAGCCACACGGCAGTCACATGACACGCACTCAGTCACACACCAGTCACATGACACGCACTCAGTCACGACACACGCTGTCACATGACACGCGCTCAGCCACACACCAGTCACATGACACGCGCTCAGTCACGACACACGCTGTCACATGACACGCGCTCAGCCACACGCCAGTCACATGACACTCGCTCAGCCACACGCCAGTCACATGACACGCACTCAGTCACACACCAGTCACATGACACGCGCTCAGTCACGACACACGCTGTCACATGACACGCGCTCAGCCACACACCAGTCACATGACACGCGCTCAGCCACACGCCAGTCACATGACACGCGCTCAGCCACACGCCAGTCACATGACACGCACTCAGTCACACACCAGTCACATGACACGCACTCAGTCACGACACACGCTGTCACATGACACGCGCTCAGCCACACGGCAGTCACATGACACTCGCTCAGCCACACGGCAGTCACATGACACGCACTCAGCCACACGGCAGTCACATGACACGCGCTCAGCCACACACCAGTCACATGACACGCGCTCAGTCACGACACACGCTGTCACATGACACGCGCTCAGCCACACGCCAGTCACATGACACTCGCTCAGCCACACGGCAGTCACATGACACGCACTCAGTCACACACCAGTCACATGACACGCGCTCAGTCACGACACACGCTGTCACATGACACGCGCTCAGCCACACACCAGTCACATGACACGCGCTCAGCCACACGCCAGTCACATGACACGCGCTCAGCCACACGCCAGTCACATGACACGCGCTCAGCCACACGGCAGTCACATGACACGCGCTCAGCCACACGGCAGTCACATGACACGCGCTCAGCCACACGGCAGTCACATGACACTCGCTCAGCCACACGGCAGTCACATGACACTCGCTCAGCCACACGGCAGTCACATGACACGCGCTCAGCCACACGGCAGTCACATGACACGCGCTCAGCCACACGGCAGTCACATGACACGCGCTCAGCCACACACCAGTCACATGACACGCGCTCAGCCACACGCCAGTCACATGACACTCGCTCAGCCACACGGCAGTCACATGACACGCACTCAGTCACACACCAGTCACATGACACGCGCTCAGTCACGACACACGCTGTCACATGACACGCGCTCAGCCACACACCAGTCACATGACACGCGCTCAGCCACACGCCAGTCACATGACACGCGCTCAGCCACACGCCAGTCACATGACACGAGCTCAGCCACACGCCAGTCACATGACACGCGCTCAGCCACGCGCTCAGTCACATGACACGCGCTCAGCCACACGCCAGTCACATGACACGCGCTCAGCCACACGCCAGTCACATGACACGCGCTCAGCCACACGCCAGTCACATGACACTCGCTCAGCCACACGGCAGTCACATGACACGCGCTCAGTCACGACAAACGCTGTCACATGACACGCGCTCAGCCACACGCCAGTCACATGACACGCGCTCAGCCACGCGCTCAGTCACATGACACTCGCTCAGCCACACGCCAGTCACATGACACTCGCTCAGCCACACGCCAGTCACATGACACGCGCTCAGCCACACGCCAGTCACATGACACGCGCTCAGCCACACGCCAGTCACATGACACGCGCTCAGCCACACGCCAGTCACATGACACGCACTCAGTCACACACCAGTCACATGACACGCGCTCAGCCACACGCCAGTCACATGACACTCGCTCAGCCACACGCCAGTCACATGACACGCGCTCAGCCACACGCCAGTCACATGACACGCGCTCAGCCACACGCCAGTCACATGACACGCACTCAGTCACACACCAGTCACATGACACGCGCTCAGCCACACGCCAGTCACATGACACGCACTCAGTCACACACCAGTCACATGACACGCGCTCAGCCACACGCCAGTCACATGACACGCACTCAGTCACACGCCAGTCACATGACACGCGCTCAGCCACACGCCAGTCACATGACACGCGCTCAGCCACACGCCAGTCACATGACACGCACTCAGTCACACACCAGTCACATGACACGCGCTCAGCCACACGCCAGTCACATGACACTCGCTCAGCCACACGGCAGTCACATGACACGCACTCAGTCACACACCAGTCACATGACACGCGCTCAGTCACGACACACGCTGTCACATGACACGCGCTCAGCCACACGCCAGTCACATGACACGCGCTCAGCCACACGCCAGTCACATGACACGCGCTCAGCCACACGCCAGTCACATGACACGCGCTCAGCCACGCGCTCAGTCACATGACACGCGCTCAGCCACACGCCAGTCACATGACACGCGCTCAGCCACACGCC
Source organism: Rhinichthys klamathensis goyatoka (assembly GCF_029890125.1). Classification (NCBI taxonomy): domain Eukaryota; kingdom Metazoa; phylum Chordata; class Actinopteri; order Cypriniformes; family Leuciscidae; genus Rhinichthys; species Rhinichthys klamathensis. The sequence goes on along the minus strand of NW_026606985.1, from coordinate 188,045 downwards.
AGTCACATGACACTCGCTCAGCCACACGGCAGTCACATGACACGCGCTCAGTCACGACAAACGCTGTCACATGACACGCGCTCAGCCACACGCCAGTCACATGACACGCGCTCAGCCACACGCCAGTCACATGACACGCGCTCAGCCACACGCCAGTCACATGACACGCACTCAGTCACACACCAGTCACATGACACGCGCTCAGCCACACGCCAGTCACATGACACGCGCTCAGCCACACGCCAGTCACATGACACGCGCTCAGTCACGACAAACGCTGCACATGACACGCGCTCAGCCACACGCGTCACATGACACGCGCTCAGCCACACGCCAGTCACATGACACGCGCTCAGCCACACGCCAGTCACATGACACGCGCTCAGCCACACGCCAGTCACATGACACGCGCTCAGCCACACGCCAGTCACATGACACTCGCTCAGCCACACGGCAGTCACATGACACGCGCTCAGCCACACGGCAGTCACATGACACGCGCTCAGCCACACGGCAGTCACATGACACGCGCTCAGCCACACGGTAGTCACATGACACGCGCTCAGCCACACGGCAGTCACATGACACTCGCTCAGCCACACGGCAGTCACATGACACGCACTCAGCCACACGGCAGTCACATGACACGCGCTCAGCCACACGGCAGTCACATGACACGCGCTCAGCCACACGGCAGTCACATGACACTCGCTCAGCCACACGGCAGTCACATGACACTCGCTCAGCCACACGGCAGTCACATGACACTCGCTCAGCCACACGACACACCCTCAGCCACACGGCAGTCACATGACACACCCTCAGCCACATGACGCACACCTGCGCTGCTCACCTGCTTGCTGTCCACCTCGATGTCGGCCACGTAGTTCTCGAAGACGGTGGGCACGTAGACCTCGGGGAACTGGTCTTTACTGAAGACGATGAGGAGGCAGGTCTTCCCGCACGCGCCGTCCCCGACGATCACCAGCTTCTTACGGATCGCCGCCATCTCTGATAACACAAGCGCAGATTAATATCATACGTTCATGTTTCCCTGCGAACCGAACCCACGACCTTGGTGTTGTTAATGCCTTAATCTACATTTTGAGCTACAGAAATGCCTTTTATTATATTTCATGTTAACTATATATTTATTTATATTTAATTTCTTCAATAGTAAATTAATTCAACAATATATACATGCACATATATATTAACAATATAACTATATTTTTATTTATATTCTAACCAAACAGAATGCAGCCAATTATATCAATTTAATATTTTTGCATCTTGACTTTATTCATGACAATTAACCAGATTTCCTGATCAAATATGACGTACATTACAATAAAATAATAAATCAAGTGCAAAAATGGCACGCAAATTAAAGTCACACAATAGTCAACAGGCAATTTTTTTACCATGTGAAATATTATTGTTATCATTGAGTAAATGAAATACGCTGCTGCTCGTTAGATTTCATGAGATTCACCCGTTAAATGCTGACATATTAAAAATACTGTCATGGAAAAACTAAAAATGAATGAAAACAGCACGGTTAATTCAGTAAGAGTTTCATACGCAGTTGTTTTTAAATGTGGTTATATCTGACCAGTTTTGAGCACTTTCTTTTCAGGAATATTAAATGCAGATTCTTACAGCATAAGGGTAAATAATCTTATTATTATGTCACTCACATGGATTCGTTTCTCATTTACATAAACGTTTTTTGTTTTAAAAGTTTGTATTTATTTTCAATGTGCCAAACTGTCGCTGCGAAGCTAACAGCTACACCACCGGAAGTGATCGACTCATCTCAGTAAAGTCATCATTCAAACCATCGAACATCAAGGACCCGACCGACTCTCTCGGGCAGGTGAGGTTTAATAAGAGTCTTTATCTTTTTTAAAGCTTACAAAGCGTGGGGGAAATCTAATTAAACTCGGTCTCACCGTCAGTTTAACTCGGCTCGAGTTTTCCGGGTCGGTTCAGTGCGCGCGCCTGAAGCCAGACACAACCAGACAAGATGACGGTTGAACAATCTACCCGTCAAACTAAGAGTCGCCAACAGACGCGTCGAAATAAGAGTCCTCACAGTTCACTTCCCAACAGTTCGTTTATTAAGTGCATAGAGTTTTCACATTCAAACACAGACAATAGTAACGTCTGAAGAATGACAGACAGGCTTTGTTTCTTAACTTTTACTCCGAACGCAGAACAGAACAGAAGCGCTGCTTACTCACTCCCCCGCGTTAACCCTATAACTGCCGCTGCAAAAATAAAACCGCAATTTCAAGTAATTCCCAATTATCAAGAGTCTGTGCGCCACACTATCATAGAGTTTGTAAGCCAGCACTATTAGCTTAACTAAGTTCATCTTTTGACATTTGACTGCTTGCCGTGCCGTCCTCTGCTTGGTTAACCAAACTACCCGTCAAATAAAGAGTCCTCAACAGACGCGTGAAAATAAGAGTCCTCACAGTTCACCTTCCAACAATTCGTTTATTAAGTGCATAGAGTTTTCACATTCAAACACAGAGACAATATAACAAGTCAAGTCACCTTCAGCGCTTTTAACAATATTGTTTCAAAGCAGCTTTACAGTGATAGGAAATTAAAGTAACAGAGATTGTTTAGGCTTTACAGCAGCTCTAGAATAAAGTTATTGTCCAGCTAAAGTTAGTTTTTGATTAGTTATTAACTTAGGGGCCGCTAACATGACACCGTTCTAACAGAAAACAGAAAACTTTTAATGTGTTCTGGCCGTTCATTTGCACAACAACAGTGTTTGGAGGCTTGAGAATGCAAACTTTGAAACAGGTTCCAAGATGCAGGTTTAGAATTTTTTTTAAAAACAAAACGTGACTCCATGAAAACGCTGACGGCGTGCACATGCATCTGTGTTTAGTCTATAGGTATGCGCGTTTGAAAATATATGTGCGTAGTCTTTCCTTACAAACATAGAGTTTTAAGCACTATTAGCTTAACTAGGACTCAGAGTTTTTGACGTCTGACTGCTTGCTGTCATCCGCCGGGTCCGCGCTCGCACACACCATCCTCGCTTTGACCTTCTTGTTGGAGGAGATGATGAGGAACGGGCTGAGCGAGGCGTAGCATGAGGAGAAGAACACCCTCATGTCGGCCACCACCGCCGGCACCTGCGCCACTGTTAGCATGTAGATCCAGATGACGTTATCGATGCCGAAGAACACCGCGTACAGAACCACTAGCATCAACACAGTCTTAGCGGCGCGTGTCTCTTTGCCCTGCGAGCGCCGGATGCCCTTCTGCTTCCGGCCGTGGCGGTACAGGAGCACCAGGAGGAACCCGCTGGAGCCTAGCATCACGCCCACGAACGCGAAGTCGCGCACCGACACGGCCACCCCGTTCGTCACGTATGACAGGTTATCACGGAAGTCCACGTGGCAGAAGCCCAGGTTGAGGGTGAACGGCGGGACGGTGCCGTTGCGCGGGGCTACGGAAAAGAAGGGTGCGGCGATGCAGACGGCCATGTTGAGGAGCCAGAGCGCGGCGAAGCCGGGGAGGATTAGCCGCGGGATTCGAGGCTTGAGGCGGGAGAGCAGCGGGCCGGCCGCGGGGGCGACACTAACTGCCTGGAACACGCTCAGCATGCAGGTCAGGCACACGGACAGCGCGCGCGACACGCGGTACAGGTATATGACCGCCTTGCAGCCGGCGTCGGTTAGCAGGTTCTTCACGCCGAACACGCTCAGGGTCTGCGGGACGCCGCGGGTTAGCAGCAGAAGCAGGTCCGCGAACGCCAGGTGGCACAGGATAGCGTCCGCAGGTGTTAGCCGAGACTCGCGCAGAAGCATGTGTGCGTACGCTAGCAGCACCAGCGTGTTCGCTAGGATCCCCAGACCCGTCTGCAGCAGGAACGACACACCTTTGATGGTCACGCACAGGTCCATGGAGCCGCTTAGAGACCGTCTGAGTCGCGGCTCGATATAAAGCCCAATATAAAGCCTCGTCTACCCCCGCGGGAGCGACTCAAACCCACGGCAGAGAAGAGAGAGCGCTGGAAGTGGAGAAGAGGGGAGAAGTGTCCAGCTGGGGCACGTCCTAATGACTCCAGGGGCCGGTTGCATAAACAGCCATTATGTTAAGACAGTGTCTTAAGTTCTAGTATGACCCACTAGCAGTTAGTCAGGGCCAGTCAGTCTTAGTTTTCGGTAACAAATTAGGCTAATCTATGTTTTTATGTAACTTATTTAAAAAAGCTACGAAGTGTCTTATAGAAAAAACTTGTAAGACTATTCTTCGAGGTTAAGACAAGCGGCCGCAGGGATCAGGAGACGGCCCGGATCAATGCTGCTCCTTTCCTCAGTTTGCTTTCTTCACCTTAAGATATAATCCCTTTTAAATTAATGTCACATTTAGCTAATCGTTTTGTTGTTTTTGACCCGTTTAACCTTGTATTCGAATAAATAAGGTTATTATGACACCAACAATTTACTTACCAGTGAAAGTTCACGTTTTGATAAGGAGCCTAACTAATGTAAAGTTCAAACAGTAATAAAATAAGAACAAATAAACAGATTTTGTTTCAATGCTGCCGATTGTACAGCACTTTGGTCTGCAAGTGCAGTTGTAAAGTGCAAATAAAATGAATAAATAATAAAGATTGCGTTAGATATTTTGGTAACACTTTATTTTACAGTGTCCTTGTTACATATGTTACATATATTTACTATAGTAATAAGAGTAAATTATGCATAATTACATGCAACTAACCCTCAACCTATCCTAACCCTATAGTAAGCACATGTAGTTAATTAATAATACTCAGTACTTATATACATTTTTGCTGAATTGTTTTTCACGAATGAAGATTCGGTTACACTTTATTTTCAGGTGTCATTGTTACAGTGTAAGTATTATTTATTAACTACATGTACTTACTATAGGGTTAGGATAGGTTGAGGGTTAGTTGCATGTAATTATGCATAATTTACTCATATTTACTATAGTAATAAATGTAACATATGTAACAAGGACACTGTAAAATAAAGTGTGACCAAAGATTCTCCATGTCATTCTTTGTGTACTTCATTTGTCTGTGTTTCTCATTTAGTTAACGATCAATCTATTTCCATGTTTAACGGCCTGACAGTGTGTGTTGTTTGTGAGGAACGAAGTGTGTGTGTTGTTTGTCCTGTAATTGAGAGTCCTCAGGAGATAATTAGACATCATTAAGCTAATGAGGAGCTGTGGGACGAGCAGGTCTGGACTGGTCTGTTTTCTTCCCATCATTCCCTCGGGAGAGCTGTGTTTACGCCTGAACGCAGCCCGACACGCTACACACACGCTACACGCGTGTTTAACATCATTACCCCGAGGACTGATCACTCCCGTCGCACACACACCCTGTTCGTTAAACCCGTCGCACACACACCCTGTTCGTTAAACCCGTCGCACACACACCCTGTTCGTTAAGGGTTATTAGCATGTAACAGATGCCCTTGTTTCTGGATGGCTTAGTTAATATGTAGTAATATTATAGATCTGGCACACAGGCCTTTGATTTGATTAGCAGCTTCGTCTGGTTTTACATTTGCTGTCAAGGTTATGAACAAACGTTCTTCTCGTAATGTTAATACGACGTTCATTCAAAGTTATCTGGTCTTTAATACTGTTCTCACACAAAAACATTATTTATACATCAGCTGCAGAGCTATTTGAATGACAGTAATGTTTTTGATGTTTTCCAATCAGGTTTCTCTAGAGAGACGGCACTTGTAAGAGTTTCACTGACTCGGGTGACTCTGTTGTTCTGGCGCGTTTAGCTTTCAGTGCTGCACTCGAGACTGTTGACCATGATGTCCTGCTGTCTCGTCTAGAGTTGTTGGCATCAGAGGAACTATTCTAAGCTGGTTTCAGTCATACCTTAAAAGCTTCTCGATGAATGCAGGAGTTTGTCCTTCGGGTGTGGTCGCCCTGATGTGTGGGGTCCCCCAAGGCTCTATTGTGGGCCCTTTATTGTTTTCACTCTATATGCTTAATTTAGGCTCTATTTTTGAAAAGCATGGCTTGTATTATCATTGCTATGCAGATGATACAAAACTTTATTTGCCCCTGAAGCACAAAAATGTCTTGGACTCGATCAGTGCCTGTCTTTCCGATGTCAAAGACTGGAGGTCGTTAAATTTTTTAAATCTGAATGAGAGTAAATCAGAGATAATTTTGTTTGGCCCAAACATTTCTCATTTAAATTCTGGTGTCTTATCTTCAGTTAAATTCTGTGTAAAAAAAAGTATTTGATAGTGCACTTAAATTTGATAAGTAAATCAATTTAGTGGTCAAATCAAGTTTTTACCAACTAAGAACGCTGGCTAAAGTGAAGAGTTTCTTTCTTTTAAGCACTTTGAAACTGCGATTGATGCTTTTATTTCTTCTAGAATTGAATATTGTAACTCCCTGTTTTTGGGAATAAACAATTCTTCCTTAGTTATATTACAAATGGTCCAGAACGCGGCTGCAAGCCTCTTAAGCGGTGTTCGCAAACGCAAATATATTACTCCTGTTTTAATGCCTTCACATTGGCTCCCAGTCCGCTCTAGAATAGACTTTAAAGTGCTTCTGCTCGTTTTGAAATGTTTACATGTCCTCGCCCCTCTTGCCGTTCAGACTGGTGTATCACCATCCATGAGAACTCTTCGGTCTGCCAGCCAGAGTTTGTTAACTGTTCCAAAGACAAAGTTAAAATCTATAGCGGTGACCGAGCTTTTTCCAGAGCCGCACATAAACTTTGGAACAGTTTACCGATTCATATTAGAACTGCACCAACATTACATATTTTTAAATTTAAATTAAAAATGTATCTCTTCACTGTAGTCTATAACTGTAGTCTCTTGTTGTCTGTTGATGTTTTATTTTATTTTAATTAATTGTTTTTGGTTTAAGAACATTATACAGCGCATTGGTCAATTTAATTGTGCTTTATAGATAAATTGAGATTGGATACATCATTCATGGAGTGTTACTTTTCAGAAATGTTTTAGCTGGATGTTTGTCTAATGTTTTTTATAATGTTACTCGTTTCAGAACATTCAAAAGTAAGGTTCCATAATGTTTGAAGAATGATACAATGGAACATTCCCTTAAAGGTGCAGTGTGTAAGTTTAGCAGCATCTAGTGGTGAGGTTGTGAATCGCACCCAACAGAAGTTACGGTGGCCAACAGGAAGTGATGTCGTCGTCTGAGACAGCAGAGAGGAGCCAGTTAAGCAATGAGGTTTCTTTACAAAGATAAATCAAGAAATTATGTTAACTTAATTATTCAGGAAAACGATGTTATTGTGAATATTATTGTGACTTATTCATCATTGTGTCAGTGTTTTACTCGCTGACTTTAGCAGCTTCTTTACACGAAGAACAACATAGTGACGAAACGGGTTTGTCCGTTCAGGGCCACCGTAGAAACATGTGGATGTAAGCGGACCCGCGGTGTGTGTAGAAACATGTGGATGTAAGCGGACCCGCGGTGTGTGTAGAAACATGTGGATGTAAGCGGACCCGCGGTGTGTGTAGAAACATGTGGATGTAAGCGGACCCGCGGTGTGTGTAGAAACATGTGGATGTAAGCGGACCCGCGGTGTGTGTAGAGAGAAACGCCTCATTATAAGCTAATAAACACATAACGGTTCATTATGTTCTTTATACACCACTGAACACATAGTTATGTATATTATATTGCATTTCTGTCAACAGATCCTCCTAAATATCACACAATGCACCTTTAATGTTCACATAACCAAGAAGAAACATTTAAACCCTGAAAGGTTCAGAAAGCAGGTGTTCATGGCTTAATGTGCGCTGGAGCTGCTGTAATAGTGTGGCGTTGCTGCACTCGTCAGTGACAGACTCGCTCAGCTGCACATCATTGGTGTAATTGAGCTGAGACTGAAGGCACTGGACCGTCCCGAACATCAGCGTCCCACGGCTCCGACCCCACTATAAACCAGAACAGGTCTCTGCAGCGTTCAGAAGAGTGTGTGTGTGTGTGTGTGTGTGTGAGATGGACGCGAGCGCTCTGACGCGAGGCCTGCTCTTCCTCTCTCTCGCGGCGACCGGAGTCCCAGGGAACATCGCTGTGATCTTCGCCTTCCTCTCGCTGGCGTATCAGGAGCGTCTCTCGCCGGCCGACGCCATCGTGCTGCACCTAGCGATTGTTAACCTGGCTAACCTGTCGGTGCGCTGCGTGCTGGAGGTGCTAGCCTCCTTCTCCGTGTACGTGTTCGACGACAGCGGCTGCAAGGCCGTGATCTTCCTCTACCGCACCTCCAGGTCTCTGTCCATCTGGCTGACCTTCGTGCTGAGCGCGTACCAGTGCCTGAGCGTGTCTCCGCCGGGGTCGCGCCGCGCTAGCGCTCGCGCTGTGCTGGGCCGCTCGCTGTGTGTGGTGTTCCTGGCGCTGTGGCTAATCAACGGCTCGATGAGCGCGGCTCCGCTGCTGTTCGCTGTTGCGGCGCGGAACGACTCCAAGCTCTCGCAGAACGCCATCAACGTGGAGTTCTGCTTCCTGAACTTCCCATCGAGGCTAGCACGGGACGCTAACGGCGCAGCACAGGTGGGGAGAGACGTGGTGCCGATGGCGCTGATGGCGGTTGCTAGCGTTATGCTCCTAGCGTTCCTGCGGCGCCGGCGGGCCACGGCTCGTAGCGGGTCGTTAGCGGAGCGGCGCGCGGCTCTCGGCGTGATCACGCTAGTCTCGCTGTACCTGCTCTTCTACGGCGTGGACAACGGCCTCTGGGTTTATACGCTCAGCGTGCCTCAGACGCTCGGCTCCTCGCTAATCTCCGACCTCAGGATCTTCTTCTCCTCGCTCTACGCCGCTGTCAGTCCCGTTGTCATCATCGTCTCCAACACGAGAGTTAGCCGGAGAGCCGGAGACGCTCTGAGACGCTGCTAACGTCACGGGCACATCGACCACAGGACATGATGCACGAAACCACTCGTGGGAACGTTTACGGGCTCAATGTGTGTCAGCGCTCTTTGAGGAGTTTCTCTGTCGCTTTGGTGCATTTCTCAGATCACAGCTGTGATTCTCAAAACTACCTGTTCAACATCATGATAACTACTTCCCAGCAAGAAATTTTGCGTTTTAAAGACGTCTAATAGCGCGCAAACACAGCCCAGACGTCTAGGCTAAACCAGGCTGAATCTGGGCTGTCAGTGAGAATGTAATAGACGTCTAAACCATCGCTGAAGAATAGACTAGTCATCATTAGATAACAAAGAAATGAAACGAGTGAAGAAATGAAACCAAACGTCTTGTAATCACTGTTGACTTTGCGTACATGATGAAACATCTCGCAAGTTATTTACATAAACGACATGTAACCACATTCAAGGTTAATTTGGCCAGAAGTGTGTCACTCATAGCCGGACTATATCGGGTCTATAGTTAATCTACTCATAGCCGGACTATATCGGGTCTATAGTTAATCTACTCATAGCCGGACTATATCGGGTCTATAGTTAACCTAGACGGAGAAATGATGGCTATTGCTAGACAGCGACTGTTGTAACCCATCCGTGTCTCAGTGTCTTCAAGAGGCTTGAGAAGATGATAACAGATTTAAACACAGCACAAGTAAATGATCTTCAGATTTTATGCTCTATGTAGCTTAACTTGACTTCTATGATCGCTCTGCTTATATTATATTTTAAAAATTACATTAGTAAAAATAATATTGGCAGCATTCACGAGTGACCAAACCTCAATAGCAAACTGGAACATTGGAGCCCATATGCTGGCGTCTGTTTTATGATCATATGTGCATTAGTACTGGTCAGCTGACTGCAACGTGGGACAGATTCTGCTCTCGCTCGGGTTTATCAGACGACTCGTCCAGAAGCTCTCGCGCAGTGACAGACACACTCTTCATCACGAGCAGAGGTTACACTACAGCGCAGGACTGGTCCAGACACATCGCAACACTTAAAGCATGAATCAGAATGTGCTTCCAGACACCCTGATAAGAAAGCATCTAATTTGAATGTATGAATCTAAAGTTCTTATGTTGAGTCTACAGTTCGAGTTGATAAAAGGCCGGCAGCTTCATGTACCTTCACACAATGGTGAACAGAAGGAATCCAGTGTTTCATGTTGTGTATTTGTGTGCATAATCAACTTCAGCTTCACACTCTTAAAAATAAAGATTCTGTGGTTCCATGGAGAACATTTAACAAAAGATTCTTTATCGTGGAAAAAGGGTCTTTAGATTATTAAAATGTTCTCACTCTCAGAACAAATGGTTGGAATGGTTCCTCTATGGCATTGCTGTGAAAATTTCATATGGGTTGTCCACTCGAATTTATGAAATATAGCTCAACGCTCAAACCAGGTGGAATTAATGCTTTATTATAAATATATAGGTGCAAAACCTGATTATGAATCCATAAAGCAGACCTCTTGATGTGAGTCTAATGGACTCAGACACGTCAGCATGAGCTCCATCTGCTGGACAACTCGACAACTTCAAGTCAGGTCGTTTTTATTTGCATAGCGCTTTAAAAAGCAGCAAATCTTGCATTGATGTCTTAAAACATTCATTAATATTTGTTCACAGTTTAGCTAAATTCTGCCCAGGCTCAATGGCTTTCACATGGAGTGGTTAGAAAGAAGCATATTGTCTGACTTTGATTTGATGTATGCCAGTGGTGACACTCTTTAGTTTTCGTTGTAGTAGAAGGATTTATCCACTTTATCGCAGGTCATCACTGCCATTTCGCTTATGTCAGTAGTTTTTTTTATATTATTAGTCCAAAAATTCCCAATGTACTAACTACAATTAAGGCATCAAACTTCCCACATAGGCTGAGCAGATTCCTGAATAACAACAAATGATCAATGTAACACAACTTTCATCATTTAGGCATGCTTAACAGATCGTGAGAGCCACAGTTGCTTATGCCTAAATACGTGGAAGCATCGTTACATTTGTTTGACGTCACGGTAATGTTCCTTGTTGAAATACATAAAAAAATAATAAAATATCTGGTGGTTTTTTTATTCTCTCTTTTGTTTTTCTTTACATTATTCAATCATGTATTGTTTGTTATTCTACCCTAGCATTAATAATAATAATAATAGAAGTTAAATCAAATAAAAACATAAAATATTACAAATGAAAGTGAACTGAATTATGGAGAAACGGATTGCGTAGACACGCCCACCTGCCCGCGCCTCACAGAAACTCACATCATTCTCTCCGGATTCGCGCGCTTCTGTCTGAGGGGATTCAGCGAGATAACGGTCACAGAAGGACCAGCGCCAACGAAAATGTTAATTTAATCGGAAAACACACTCATGGATTACAAAAGTTTGTGCTTGAAGACTAGTTGAAAGAGTTAGTTGAAAGACTAGTTGATCGGCTCTGCTTCCACGTGACGATGACAAATCAACACAGAAGTTTTGCTCAGAAACGTGAGGTAAATTTGACTTGTTTAAAATTCCGTTTACAAAACGATATCACATGAAAGTGACCTCAGAGAATATGACGTCTTCACAATATTTTTCATTGTCTGAGCGTTTTCTAGAGTTTGTATAAAAGGGTCATAATTCAACTGCAGATTCATTATAGAGTATTTACTGCAGCTGAGGACAGTGTCAGTCCACAGGCCATTACAGCTTTTCATTAAAGTTCCTTATCTAAAAATAAACAATGATGTCTTAATTTATTTGTGATAGGATGAGTTACTGGGTTGTAAACCCACGATAGGTGACACCTTCATGTTTGGTTGTTTAACTTTCAGCCTGCCATTTGTGAGGATCCTTCTTCAGAGAAGAACAGCTCATAAAATAACTATATTATGGCACGTGTTTTTGAGTTCTATTAGATTCTGTGGATGAATCTGGTGCTCCTGGGCTATTTTACGTGGTTGCGAAGGCATTTCTAGGTAGTTTAGAGAAATCATCAAGTTAAAGGCAAGTAAAATATAAATGATACTTAACACAGATTTGAACAGCCTACAGCAGACAAGTGATGATGACTATAAATGTAAGTTTGGTTATCATATTGTCCCTCGATCTAATGATCATTGACATGCCAGGTTTTCAGTCGTCCTTGAGGTATTGTATTTTTAATCTGGAAAAGATTCTTTATATTGTCATGTTCACTGAAGTGCTGTATGTTATAAATTGTTTGAACTGTGGTCATTCTATGTCCGAATAATAGCTTAAAAGCCTAGGCATTAGTAATGGAGTGAATGAACACAGTTTGAGTGTGTGTTATTGCGAAGGGATGCCATGGACATTGGAAAGTTTTGGACTAATAATGTAATTACAAGGGTGATGTTCAACAGCTCTTTTAGTGTACTTGGGAACTTGAAATCTATTGAAAACAGTCTTCAATCATCTGGTTAATAACTTTAACCTCTTAAGTGTCGTGACTCGCACGACATTTTTTTAATAAACATAAAATGCACAATCCGAACTTAAATGGTTGTAATTCAAGAATGCTTTGGAATATGTAAGATTGGTCTTACATCTAACCTGGTGGACTCTAAAACTGCAAGAAAATCAAAGCCAAAACTCTGAACAAGTTGTGTTTCAAATTTTAGGTTGATATCTCTAAGATTTTGTTTGTGCGCTGTACCACACTTTTTCACTAGAGGACAGCCAGACTCCATTACTGCGCATTATTATAAGGGCGCCACCATTTCCATATGTGTTTTGAGTGATCTGAACAATTATTTCCACAATTTTTATACAATTTATGAAGTAGGCATCCTATTCAGAAGTAGTAAGGGAAGTTTGGCATAATTTGATGATATGAATTCAACCTCAATTATCACATAAAAAGAACACGCATGTGCGTTATTGCTCGCTGCCACATCACAAATGGTGAATCTATAATGTTTTTCTTTATATTTAGAACATTTTCAGACCTTCTTTTCTAAAAATAAATAATGGATGCTATCTTTTGAACTATTGGCATGAAAACAAACTGAGGTTTCTACCATTCTTTCATGATTTTCATGTTCATCACTATTTCAAAAGAAAATACTATTTCTTAAGACGCCTTAGGAGTATGAAAATATTCTTGTTGCAAATTGATAGATTACGGCTCAATTTATTTTGAAAAACAATCCAAAAACCAAATATGAAAACTACAGATTGTAAGCTTTCAAATTATATTTAGTTTGTCAATATTAGTGTAGGTTTAGTATAGGATATTACTGTTTTAAATATGTAATGGCTATGGGTCAAACACTTGTGTAATGTTTGTTCAGTAGGGTCCTGCATTCAAATAGAGATGCAGCGATACAATAATTATTTGAGTTATGTTTTATAACGAGGAAATGGCTGATACTACTAAGTGAAATTAGGCATCAGAGTGTAATAATGTACAGAATGAAAGATAGAGAAATATTCTAAAGGACTTAATAGCCTTATTCTCCTGTTTTATTATGATTTGTTTTGTTGCAGACGCTTCTCACCCCCGTACGGTGGAACGCTTGATAGAAACACTACAGCAAGAAGATTTCAGGTTTACCTTTATTGTCACTAAATTGCATGCTGACATCTCACAAGCTGTTCAAATTGTATGATGACTTGCTACGTTGTCCGGATGTGGTCCCTCATTCCTCAGCTTCTTTGCTCTGAAAACAAGAACATAGAGTTATTATTACAGTTAATGCGTGAGTTTCATGCGGAGCTCCTCTGTCCTGCTCCGTCTCTAACTCCTGAACCAGATAATCAAGGTTTGGAAGGATCTCCAGGAGCAGTTTAATACACGCATGACAGTGGCAGAACGAGTTGTTGTATTCACTGAAGCTGCATGGACAGACGCTTTCACACACTTTTTACATGGATGGATGGAAAGGTGAGCTCAAACTTCTGTTTACATCCAAACTGCTCGTAATCTTGAAGATGACTGATGTGACGTGCTTAAAATGTTTAGTTGAATTCAGCTTTATTGTCATTAGACTATGCAGACTATTTATTATAATCGTTTAATTTATTTATCATAAGGGATGTCAAATTAAAGCGCTAGGATCAGGTAATATGACAGGTAAACCTATAGGTAGCGAGTAGGGCTGGGTATTGACACAAATTTCACAATTCGATTCGATTTCGATAGGAAAACAAATCTCTTAACTAATGCTGTGGGAGTCAGTTGTAGCCTACTAGGCTTCATTAGCCTACTATAATATTGAAGGTAAAAATTAACAGATTTCTAGCTATACAAACACTTAAATTACACTTATTTATTTTTAGAATAATAAAGTTATATGAAATATAAACATTTAAATGGTGGCCGTCATAAAAACTTGCCAGATTTATTCAAACATGCATTAAATATCGAAGAACATTAAAAATTATAATGAATCTGTAATATGGTGCATATATTTAGCAAAATGCTCCTCTTTAGAGTTAATATTTCTAGCTGACTAACCAGTTTATGGTCACATGTTTTTTCTGAGGTAAATGTGACGTTACATGACATTGTTTACAAGTTGTTTTACTGACGTCTTTCCGCGGTTGAAACACTGATTGAGCGATTCCATGTGACATGATACGGATTTCAATAAGTTGTACTCTATCTTTTAACACACTTTCAGACGTTCATTCATGTTTATTTGGCGCTGTAACTGGTGTTATTAAGGCAGAAGAGGAGATCATGTGCTGCTGCTTCTCTTGAGCAGAGCCAGAGCGATCTCACGCCACAGCGCCAAAACGCTATTTATGTTTTTGAATTTCGTAAGAAAATGGACGTAATTTGAAATTTGAGACTTTATTTAGTATCAATAGTTAGCCTAGAAATCTAGAGGCACCCTAGCGGCAGCGAAAATTATTTCGCAGCCAGTGTGGTCTAGCAACTCTCCATAGGCTTTTGAGCTGTAAAAACCAAAAACTGGTCAGGCCAATCACATCGTGTATAGAGTCGGCGGGCGGGCTTAACACAATGACGGCACAGTTCATGACGTTCCGCGTGATTTCCATAGGTGATTTTCCTGCTACTTGAAAACAATGAAGATGCAGCGGTCTTTCGAATCGGCTTTGGCCGCGACTCTGGAGGACTTGGAGTTAAGAGAACGTCACTTAAGTCATTCTTAAAAAAGGAAGATGTGTTCAGAGTTTTACCGACCTGATACGGCAAAAGTTTAATATATCAATTAGCTCCGCTGGTGGAAAAACGCATGGGACTCACTCATCCACAACCGTTCGTTGCTCTGGTTGGTTGTAGCGCTATCCTATTGCGTGCAGAGGGATTTTGAAAGGTAACCGTTTATCCCGCCCCTCGGATTGAGGTATGTCAATGGAGAGTTCCCAGACCTAACATCTTGATGTAGGTCTGGCATGCCAGGCTAATCAATAGTAACAAAGCACAAAGATTATTGCGATTTATTGGATGGGAAGCGCGCTACAATGTTCCATTCATTCATCAAATGAAAACAGGATGACTAATCGATTCTTGAGATTTAAGAATCGATATCGGTTCGTAAAAATGAGAATCGATTAATATCGAGAAATCGATATTTTTTACCCAGCCCTAGTAGCGAGTATCAGCCACAGTGAGAGTGAGCTGTTTAATTAATAATGACACTACAAATAGTGCATAAATACTTAAAATACTACTTTAATTGTTTTAAATATTTTATCTCTGTATTCACATTGCTAGTAATATACTTTTTTTGGGGTTAAAATTACATATTTGCTTGATTTCCCTTTATCTCAGTTCATAAAGTGGTGTTCCAAATCGTTATTGTCTTCATTATTGATTGGTCTTGGTTGTACCTCGTTTTTCCATCAGCAGTTATTAACTAAAGAAGGCATGTATTGAGTAACACATGAATTGCTTCTCTGAATACTTATATTAGCCTATGTCTTTCATTTCAGCTCACTGGGAATCTGTTCAGAAGAAAAATCCCAGCATGCAGCAGTTGTAACTGTAACAGCCATCCTAAATATATGCTGATTAAGGCTTCGAAAGAACAGTCAGAAGAGTGAGGGAAACACTCTTTCCTCCAGGACACATTTCACAAAAATGCTGGAGATTAAGTACCGGGATTCTTTTCATAAAGTCAGGAGCAGAAATGTGAATTCACTCGATCTATTTTCTAAAGGCAACTTGTTTTATTGATCTTATTGTGAAAGATTCATCCATGCATATGTTCCTTTTTTATTTTTTGACCACATAATTTTGAATCAAAATATCATCTCTGTCTTCTCTCTGGTGACATGTGCAGGACTTCTCCAACCATTTAGTCCTCTTACACTCATCTGCCTCCTTTTGTCAGTGCAACGCCTGCATATTAACATCCAATCCACAACCGATGTACAGAACGAAATCCCTACCCAAGGTCACAATACTCTACTTCTGATTCATCATGACTTTATCTGCTGGCATATGGACATACGTATCCACTAAAGTCTACCTTGCAGTTGAATACCCTTACACAAGAGAATGAGTGGAAGATGATGTCTGTCTGCCTCACCAACAATCCACTCGAAGACAGACAAGCAGGAGCAAACATCTTACAATGGTTGGAGGAAACAGCAGCCAAGTTTGAAATCAAAACGCAATCATGAAATGAAGAAGTGCGCTCTGTGTGATGAGCTGATTACTCTGTTCACCTAAAACCAGCACGCACACCATATATAATGTAGTGTAGTGTATTTTATAATATCTGACCTGATAACGCTAGGGATGAAGAAATATGTGTGCTTCACACGTCTAGTGTGAAATGGGCCTGTTTGTGGTTTTCTTTTGCTTACTTATAATTTGGTTATCCACACAAGTTCTGCTGTTAGTGAAGTTTCAATTATAATAAAAAATATGCTGGCAAAAAGGTTTTGGTTTCTGATTATTAGACATAAAATATTCAACAGTTTTATCAATTGTCAATATTATCATTCATTGTAACCCTAATTCAGTCCATTCCAATATGGTGCAGTGCTCAGATTTTTATTTCAGCAAGATTAGAGTGAATCAGCAAGAAAAGTCGTCGGTGGTCATTCATTCTGTCAGCCCTGTTTCATTTTTCTTTTAATCGCTATGTTTGCCTGACCGACCGCAGTCGAGTTGTTTTGAATCAGCTTGTGGGGCTAACTAAACGAACAACTTTGCTCTTTGCAGCTGTTGTATTCATACTTTACACGTGACGTCACAAGTACTGGCTGGCGGGCAAGAACGTCGTTCTCCAGCAACGAAACCCAGTAAACTAATCAAGGATCTTGCCAGGACGTCGCCAGTTTTACTATACAAAAGTTGGTGTTTTGAGGTTTGTGATATCTATGGTTTTCAATGAGAACCAGAGATGACCCAACAGTAGAGCTAGATTATTTATGGAGGAATTATTACTGCTCGATTATCTTAAAAAACCTTGTCTGCTTTCCACAATTTAGCTACCTTGGAGTTAATCCTATTTCTAGTCCATATTTATGCAGCTAGCTTGCTAACAGACTTGATAGCTACTTAAAGACCCAGAAGACCTGGAACTACAGGACTCTACGTTGAAAATACCCGTTCGTTGCCCGCCAGGTATCCATGGTAGTATCCATGGTAGTCACGTGACTGCAAAGTATGAATTGTGAATCATGGTAGTATAGGTTTGACTGTTACCTTTCCAACTTCACGGCTCTTGGCCCTCAGCTTGTTGACCTGGGACTCTGCGATGTCAGCGCGCTCCTGAGCCTCCTCCAGCTCATGCTGCACCTTCCTGTACCTGGACAGGTGAGTGTTGGCCTGCTCCTCCTGTTACGATTACACAAGATATTCAACCCATTTCATAGCAGTGCATTCGTGGCACTGGATGTTCTTGTCAATACTAAAACTTCACACTCAAGATTTGATATTAGACTTACAGCTTCTTCAGACTGGCGCTTGTAGGCCTTCACTTTCAGCTGCAGCTTGTCTACCAGATCCTGCAGTCGGGTCACGTTCTTCTTGTCTTCCTCAGTCTTTGGGTGTAAATATTGGTCATGGTCTTATTTAAACTGCATATTGTAAAAGCTGTATATTTATCAATTTCTAATAAAAGTAGTTTTACCTGGTAGGTAAGTTCCTTCACTCTCCTCTCGTATTTGCGCACTCCTTTCACAGCGTCTGCACCACGTCTCTGCTCGGCTTCAACTTCAGACTCTAACTCGCGCACCTTCAGTAGAGAGTTATTGTTTTGCCTGTCAAATTTCTGCCACGACCAGTACATCTAAGAATGATTTTGGTTAAGCTCCTGAACACTCAAATTTACCCTGGACTCCAGTTTCTGGAGCTGTTTCTTTCCACCCTTCATGGCCAGACTTTCGGCCTCATCCAGACGGTGCTGCAGGTCTTTGACAGTCACCTCCAGGTTCTTCTTCATCCTCTCCAGGTGAGCACTGGTGTCCTGCTCCTTCTTCAGCTCCTCAGCCATCATGGCAGCCTGAAATATAAACCAATTTAAGTGAACTAACCAAAATAGATGGGCAGTTGTGGCCTAATGGCGGCAGTGGCTCAGTGGTTCATGTAGGTTGTCTACAAACCGGAAGGTTGGTTGTTCAATCCCCGGTTCCACCTGACCAAGTGTCGAGGTGTCCATGAGCAAGACACCTAACCCCAGCTGTGTGTGTGTGTGTGTGTGTGTGTGTGTGTGTGTGTGTGTGTGTGTGTGTGTGTGTGTGAGAGAGACACCTAACCCCAGCTGCTCCCGACGAGCTGGATGACGCCTTGCATGGCTGACACCGCCGTCTGTGTATGAATGAGTGAGTGAATGGGTGAATGTGAGGCAATATGTAAAGTGCTTTGGTGGCCATTGGGTCTGTGAAAGCGCTATATAAATGCAGTCCATTTACCATTTTTTTTTCTCTAATGGTTAGAGAGTCGGACTTGTATCCCGAAAGTCGAGAGTTTGATTCTCAATTCTCGCAGGTAATGACTGAGGTGCGCTTCAGCAAGGCACATAACCCCAGTCGCTCTCTGGGTGCCACAAAAAAAAAAGGCTGGTCACTGCTCCTGATGTTTGTGCACTAACTCTAACTTGGATTGGTTAAATGCAGAGGACAAATTCCCAGTATGGGTTATCATACTTGGTCTTTACTTCACTTCATAGCTAAAAATACCTTGTATCTTGTACCTTGTAAAAATATCTATGAATATTCACTTTGTTAACACATGAACCTAAACACAAAGTCAAATAACTGTTTAAATTAGAATAGAGAAGCAGAATGTAAACACTCACATCAGTGATGGCCTTCTTGGCCTTCTCCTCTGCATTTCTGGCCTCCTGGACTGAATCTTCCACCTCACCTTGAACAAGGACCAGATCAGTCTCAAGCTTCTTCTTGGTGTTAATAAGACTTGTATTCTGTGGGATGCAAGCAATTAGTTTAGTGTACATTTATATGAAAGTTTATCATGTATCCTGAATTTATTCCAAGTATTTAGTAATTTTTTGTACTTGTGAATGCAGCAGTCCCACACGCTCGCTGGCATCAACCAGCTCTTGCTCCGCCACTTTGCGGCCTCTCTCTGTTTGCTCCAGTGCAGCTCTCAGCTCCTCAATCTCTGCTTGCATCAGGTTATTCCTGCGCTCCACCATGGCCACCTGCTCTTTCATGTCCTCCTGTCCTCTGAGAGCTTCATCAAGGTGCAGTTGGGCATCCTGTAGCAACATTCTTTCTTTGTTAGTTCTCTTGCTTTGGTTCATGTATTGTATTAATTTTGTTAAACATTCAATACTTAATGCATTTCCACATTCTACAGAAAGATACCTTGAGTTGGCCTTGGATGTTCCTGAGCTGTTTCTGGGCCTCAGCAGCCTGGCGGTTGGCATGACTCAGCTGGATCTCCATCTCATTCAGATCTCCTTCCATCTTCTTTTTGACTCTCAGGGCATCATTTCTGCTCCTGACCTCAGCGTCCAGTGTGCTCTGCATGGATTCGATCACTCTTTGGCTGTTCCTCTTGATCTGTTCCATCTCCTCATCCTTCTCAGCAATCTTCCTGTCAATCTCGCTCTTCACTTGGTTTAGCTCCAGCTGCACACGAAGAATCTTGGACTCTTCATGCTCCAGGGTGCCCTGATGGATAGATAAAGTAAGAATTATATCAACCTGGTAGAAACATCACCATGTTAGAATAGTATTTTTCCATGGTTTGACAGTATTAAATAACAATACTTCAGCTTCTTCAAGCGCAGTCTGGATCTCTATTTTCTCAGACTCCACTGTCTTCTTTGCCTTTTCTAGTTCATGAATCGTCTTTCCAGTCTCTCCAAGCTGCTCAGTGAGGTCAGAAATCTCTTCTAAAGGGTTTAAAAAGCAGAAATGTCAAAATTTGTTTAAATGCATCTCTTTTTTTAGTCCTTGGTGTACAAATTAAAGTTGCATTACGTTGCAGATTTTTGTTCTCCCTCTTCAGTGTCTCGAGGTGGTCAAGAGCTTCCTCGTAGGAGTTCTTCATTTTGAAAAGCTCAGTGCTGAGAGAACGAGCTTCTTTCTGAGCACCTTCTAGTTCAGCCTGACTTTCCTCATACTTCTGTTTCCACTCTGCTAGCACCTGAAAATGAATTATTAATTAGCCAAGTCCTCGGTTCATCAGCATTTAGGTTTATAGGTCATCCATGTCTTTCTTACCTTGTCAAAGTTTCTCTGCTTCTTGTCAAGGTTGGCTGCCAGTGCATTTGCCCTCTCCACATCAATCATGAGATCCTCTACTTCACCCTGCAGTCTCTGTTTGGTCTTTTCCAGAGAGGCACACTTTGAGTTCACCGCCTCAATTGATTCTTCAGCATCCTGCAGACGCTGGGCCAGCTTTTTCCTGAGGGAAGTGAAATGTAATTCTGAAATCTTCCTAATACTTTTCAAATTAAATGTAAGGAGACTTTTTCCATTGATGTATTTACTTGGATTCCTCAAGCTCCTCAGTGCGCTGGATGGCGTCAGTCTCATATTTGGTTCTCCACTGAGCCACTTCACTGTTGGCCTTAGACATTCCACGCTGGAGTTCAGCTTTGGCCTCCTGCTCTTCCTCAAACTGCTCTCTGAGCAAATCACAGTCATGGCGGGCAGACTGAACCCCATGGGCTAGAGCGTTCTTGGCCTTGAAGTCAAAAGGTTTCCTTTTATTGTACACAACTATGTTCATAGCTATTCACGGTACTTGGTAACAGAAAATAGTAGCATATTTTTAGGTACATACCTTAACCTCTTCTTCAATATGTCTTTTGAGTTCCTCGATCTGCTGAGTATAAGCTTGTTTGCTTCTTGTCAATTGAGAAACAAGAGATTCTTTCTCCTCCAATTGACGGCCAAATTCCCCTAGTATGAGACAATGGGTAATTTATATAAGTGTCCACAGGAGCTGTATGATGACAGTATTGGGTTCTTGCATCGCATTACTTACCATTTTCAGTTTGCAGCCTTGCCCTCTGTCCATTTAAATCATTAAGTTGGCGTAGAAACTCATCATTTTTGGTTTTTAGCTCACTTGTTTGGTCTTCTAATGTCCGGCACATCTTTTCAAGGTTTGCCTACATGAATTATAAAAAAGTTTTAAAACTTTTTGACCTCTTTGTGGTTTGCTCTTTTGGCAATTATTTATATTTCAAGCTGCTAAAGTTAAAGTAGTTTCGTAAAACTAAAACTAAATCTTCACTTGAAGTTTTCCCAATAGTATACCTTTGCTTTAGCCACAGCCTCCATGTTACTTGTCAAGTCATCAATCTCCATCTTGTATTCACTCTTCTCCTTCTCCAGCTTCTGTTTGATCCGTTGAAGGTTGTCGATCTGTTCTCCGAGTTCAGCCACACTGTCCGCCTGCTTCTTTCGGAGAGCTGCAGCCGTTGCTTCATGCTGCAAGGTGGACTCTTCCAGATCACGACGCAACTTCTGGAATTCAGCTTCACGCTTCTTGTTCATCTCAATCTGGGCAGAAGTGGCACCACCAGCTTCCTCAAGCCTCTCACTGATCTCTTCAAGTTCCCTGGAGAGATCAGCTCTCTGCTTCTCCACTTTAGCACGAGCAGCTCGCTCTGCCTCAATTTCCTCTTCCAGCTCCTCAATACGGGCCTAAATAAATAAAGAAAAATGTATGCAGTGTTATTGGCAACGTGGGTTTTCCCAGGTCTGCAACTACTTCACAGTTTCACATAGAAAAGATTAGGGTTTGGGTTACCTGAAGTTCTTTGATCTTCTTCTGAAGCTGTGCTCCCAAAGACTGTTCATCCTCAATCTTGCTGAGAAACTGACTTATCTCAAAGTCTTTCCTGTTTTTAAAGTATTGTTTTTTAAAGTATGTGCAGAATACTCACTTTTTATAAAATGTGTAATTGTGTAAAGACTGATGTCCACTCACTTTTTGATCTTCTCTTCTGATTGCTGTTTGTCATTCTCCAGGTCCATTAGGGACTCCTGGGCCAGTTTCAGATCACCTTCAAGCTTTCTCTTGGCTCTCTCAAGGTCCATACGGAGCTTCTTCTCCTGCTCCAGTGAGCCCTCAAGCTATTGTCACAGAAACCAGAGCATTTAATTCTTGTTTAGAGACACAAAATTCATTTCCTATTGACTCATGCTCTTATTCTACATTACATTTATATCTATTTAAATGTAATTCTCATGCCAAATATGCCAAATAAAAAGGGTTATTCTAATGCCAAATATCTTACATCATCCACTTGCTGCTCAAGCTTTGTCTTAGATTTAGTCAAAGTGTTGACTTTGTCTTCCTCTGCCTGAAGGTCATCAAGAGTCTGCTGGTGTGCCTCTTGGAGGGCTTTCTTCTCTTTGGTCAGCTTGGCAATGCTCTCATCCTGAGAGGCCATCTCCTCCGTCAGGTTTTTAACCTAAATGGAAACATTGTTCACTGGTTTCATTCTCAAGATCCCGAACAATCAGCAGTGTGAAGAACATGTGAAAATATTATTGACCTTATTTTCTGTGGCATGTTTCTCCTTCTCCACTTTGGCCAAGGTGAGCTCCAGGTCATCAATATCTTTCTTCAGTTCAGAGCATTCGTCCTCCAGTTTCCTCTTCTTGGCAGTCAGTTCAGCATTGATTTCCTCCTCATCCTCCAGTCTCTCGCTTGTCTCTTTGAGTTTGGCCTCGAGCTGGATCTTGCTTTTAATGAGACCTTCACATCTCTCCTCAGCATCAGAGAGGTTTTCAGATTCCTGTTCATTGAGATGGATATAGTTTAATGGCTTGTTCATAGCTGTAGCATTCATATTAGGATCAATAAGAGCTCAAATACTCACAGATGATACTTGCAGTTGAAGATCGTTTTTCTCCTGAAGAAGTGACACCATTTTTTCTTCAAGCTCCTTCTTTTTAGCTAATGCCTTTGTTAGATCCTCCTTCATTTTGTCAAAGTTCTCCTTCATGGCTGCCATTTCTTTCTCTGTCTCTGCACTCTTTAGAAGAGGCTTGATCTTGAAGTACAGCTTCATCCATGGCCAATGTTTCACATTCATGAATGAGCGGATGTTGTATTGGATGGAATAAATTGACTCTCTGGGAGACGGAGTTTCTGGTTTTAGTTTAGCAAAAAATATTACATTTTATTTATTTAATTTTAAATGAAATAATGTATATTTCACTCACCTCCTCTCCATCATTTTGACAAACTCCTTCCTCATGAGGAAGCCACGACAACGAGCCTGAGTCATGGTAACCAGCGCTGCTAGTTTCTCATCTCTCATCTCCTCTAGTGTACCCAACAGACCAGCTTTAAAGAACACCTGCAAGAAGATATGATGTTTCCTGTATATTATGGAAGCCATTTTCGTCTATTGTAGATTTGAGCTTAGCCATTTGTTGTGCAGCTCACCTTGGTGTGTCCAAACTTGTATTGGGTGTGGTCAACATCAATAGAGCCCAAGAGTTTCTCTGAAGCCTTTTTGTTGTCAATGAACTGTCCTTCAGGGATGACGCTAGCATTTAATACTTTGTATCTAGAGGACAATCAGAGGAGAGTCATGTTCTCGTGGAGCCACAAAAACATTCATAAAATAGTGAGATTATGTGGTGCATCATCTCTAATTAGGTGGTTGCAAAAAGGTGTTTTTACCTCTGCTTGAAGTCACCATAGAGGATTCTGCTGGGGAAACCTTTCCTGCAGATCCTGATGCCCTCCAGCACACCATTACACCTGAGCTGGTGGATAACCAGGAAGTTCTCCATCAGACCTGCAATGAAAATGTTCTTAAGGTTCCAGAGATATTTTCAAAACCTTTGAGTCTTCAGGGGTTAGGATTACCTGGAGTCTTGGACTCATTAGGAATCAAGCAGCGCACAAAGTGAGGGTGGGTGCTCCTCAGGTTAGTCATCAGCTTTCCCAAGTTCTCCTGTGGAAATGTTTGTCATTAGTGTAATCTTTAATGGTGTAAAAATTCTCATTCTTCATTAAAAGATAATCTGTTTTACCCTGAAAAGTGCAGACACTGTCTGGAAGGAACCACCCTTCTTCTTGCCTCCCTTTTTTCCACCTCCCTCAGCTGTTTTATGTCAATAAAAAAGAAATAGTTTTTTTATTGTCCTTGTGTTGCTTTCCATCAACCCTTTCAATAAATCACTATTAGAGAATGTCTAATTGTGTCATAACACAAAGGAATTGAGGAGATGCAAATGGTCGTACCTTCAGCAGCCCCATGAGCGGCATATAGGAAGGCCAGCACTTTGAGCGATGACTTTTGGTAGAGTTGCACGACAGAGTCGTTCAGTGGATCCTTGTTCTTGTCCAACCAGCCAGTAATGTTGTAGTCCACAGTGCCGGCGTAGTGCACCAGAGAGAAGTGGGCTTCTGCCTTACCTTTGGCAGGCTTGGGCTTCTGGAAAGCTGGACATTTGCCCAGATGCTGATCATATAGCTTGTTTTTGAAGCTTGTGTCTGTAGCCTTGGGGAACATGCACTCCTCTTCAAGGATGGAGAAGATACCCATTGGCTGTTGAAGAAATATTCACGCTCAAATATAGGTACAATGTGAGTAGTCATTTTAATTTGCTGAATGTCCTCTTACCTTCTCAATGAGCTCAATGCAGGCAGCCAGGTCCATACCAAAGTCAATGAACTCCCATTCGATGCCTTCTTTCTTGTACTCCTCTTGCTCCAGAACAAACATGTGGTGGTTAAAGAACTGTTGCAGTTTCTCATTTGTGAAGTTGATGCAAAGCTGCTCCAAGCTGTTGTACTGACAATTAAGCAGAGGCAAGTTCTTAATACTGACTGTTATCATTTATGTTTTGATTCTTACACAGACATTAAAAACTGATGCTCACATCAAAGATCTCAAATCCAGCGATATCCAGCACACCAATGAAGAACTGTCTTGGCTGCTTTGTGTCCAACATCTCATTGATACGGACAACCATCCACAAGAACATTTTCTCGTAGACAGACTTGCAGAGCGCAGAGACTGCGTTGTTCACCTGAGAGATTCAAAGGTCAGTGTAGATCATATCATTACTCTTTTACTTCCCATGACAACTATGAATGTCTACGAGACACTTTATTCGAGTAGTTAAGTGATCACCTGTGGTACTGTCTGGCCTTTGGTCACCATCTCATTTCCGACCTTCACTCTGGGGTAACACAGAGCTTTCAGCATGTCAGCGGAGTTGAGGCCCATGAGGTAGGCGATTTTATCAGCCACTGAGGAAGAACAGTTTATGCATTATTGTCACTAATGAAGTGAACGTTTACATGTTTATAGTATGTGCTAATTGTACATACCCTCGGTGCCGTCAGGCTCGGCCTGCTCCTCTCTCTGCTTCTGTTTAAACTTCATGCCTCCATGATGCATCACAGAACCTGTCAGCTTGTAGATGCTGATTTTCTCATCGGCAGTGAAGCCCAGAATGTCAATGGCAGTCTGTTTTTATATGAAATGAACCAAATGAATCGCACATTATTTTTAGCGAGTCAAAAGGAAGGGTATTTTATATTGTGTCATTCAGTTTATTGTAGTGTTTTCTGGATGTTTGTTTGGTCAGATAAATGTAATAAAAAATGAAAATACTGCTGCTACTACTACTACTAATAATGTAGTTGTCATCAATGTGTGTAGTCATACGTCTGTGGCAACGAACTCCTCCACGTCGTCGATACTCTTGACAGTGATTTCACCCTGGCTGATCATTGGATAGTCGTAAGGGTTGGTGGTGATGAGCAGGGCCTCTGTAAAGAATTGATGTGCAGTATGTTAACAGTGTTCTCAAACATGGAAATAAATGAAATGCACATTACTGTAGATTTCTCACCGAGCAGCTCTGGCTTGTGTCCGGTCATGAGCTGGTAGAAGATGTGGTAGCTCCTCTCAGCAGACAGCTGGAATGTTACTCTTGACTTTTCCAGCAGATCTTCCAAAGACAAAAAAATAAAAATAATCCACATTTTTGCCTCCACATTAAACATTTATACTTTAGCTTAAAACAGTGTTGACTCACAAGTTTCAATATCAGCTGAGGCCAGTTTTCCAGTGGTCCCAAAGTGAATTCTGATGAATTTACCCTAAGGATATTGAAATATTTTAAAGTTTCGAATTTCCCAACTTTGAAATGTTAACTGAATTTGTACAATAGCTTGTTTTCATATGACGTCACGCCACTGCGTTGCCATGGCGCGAAATGCAAATGGAGGGCAGGAAGTGATTTGCTGTATTTAGAAAGCACTATAACAAACTCAAAATGCCTATGTTTTGCGTCGTTTATGGTTACTTAAATCGATCAAACCACGAGGAGTTTTTTATCGTGCACCAAAAGTTGTTGTTCATAAGGGGGGGAAATGCAAGAAATTGACCGAAAAACTCCGGAAAAACGGCTTGCAAACCTACGTCTGCGGTCGGGAGGAGCCGAATGGGAAAATGCCCGTGTGTGCAGCGATCACTCCGTCAAAGGTGACTTAATACAACTTAAGTGGCTGTGTTTGTGTAACGTGTAACGTTTCCGAACTTTGTAAAGTCAAAGTATGTCTGTAAGACGAGGTAGTTGCTGACATCTAAGTTAGCGCCTTGATGGCAGGAAAATCTTTCAATTCAGTTGAAAAATCGCTCCTCTTCATAACGTAAGGATCACGTTCAACATATGTTTGATTTTTTGTTTATATCTTTCTCTTGTAATAGCGTGTAAAGTAGTACAGTGCGGACTTTCCTCCATCTCGTCCATTGCGCTCTTCACTCCCTGCCCTCCATCTGAATTTCGCGCGTCATCATAATCACGTGACTGAAACCCAGCAATTCATCTGGCCACAGCAACTTACAAAACGAGAAGAGTTGTCATTTCTCACAGTCTTGGCATTTCCATAAGCCTCCAGTAGAGGGTTGGCTGCAATGATTTGATCCTCTAGCGACCCCTGGTGAGTAGTTAAGTAATTTCATCATGCAGAATAATTCATTCAATGTACTTTGAATGATATTCAATTATTTAGTCACCTTCATCTTGCCAGCAGAAGCTTCTGTCTTCTTTCCGCCAGCCACAGCGATTGTCGCAAAGTACTGGATGACACGTTTGGTGTTGACAGTCTTTCCTGCACCGGATTCTCCACTGAGTGGACATGTTAAAGATGGAAAAGCACATCTTTCAGAATATTATAAATTATGTGATATGTTGGCTTTTATGTAAGTGCTTCTTTAAAATCCATAAATGTCAGACGTGAAACCTGCATGTACATGCATCATGCTGGCAGTGTGGTCTTAACCTCGTATACATGCAGCACTGTCAGTAAGAAGCTTTTCCCCACACCTTTCTGTTACTTTAGTTATCCTGTCTTTCCCAGCACATGCCAATAAGAACCATGCTTATGCATTTACATGACCATGTTACAAGCTTTTACAGCAGAAAAGCCAGGTGTTAAACTGTTTTCTGTCAATAGCTTAAACAATGTTAGCATTTACATGATGATCCTTATACAATAACTTTAATTATCATAGCCTACTTACGTAATCAGGATAGACTGATTCTCCCTGTCTGAAACACATTTAGTATTATTATAAGTGAAACCGCTAAACAGATTGTATTTTTGTTTTTTTTTGTTTATATCATATTTGTAACAAAATGTACACCTCCACATAAATTACTAATAAGAGATCCATTAAGTAAAAAGAGATCCATTAAATAAAGAAATTGTAGGTGTATTAAGCAAAATATAAGCAGGCTCAAGTTTAGCACAAGTTGATTGGATTGCAAATGGATTGAAAATGTGTATCTCCACTTACCAGTGAGCATGAACTGGTAGGCGTTGTCAGAGATGGAGAAGATGTGAGGCGGGGCTTCAATCCTCTTTTTGCCTCTGTATCCATTCACAACGACTGAATCGTACACTGGGAGCCACTTGTAGGGATTGACAGTGACGCAGAACAAGCCAGAGTAGGTCTGAAACGGAGATAGATAGTCCAGTTTTACAATGCTGCGCCCCATCCCAGGAATAAAATATGATTTGCTGAGACTTACGTAGATCATCCATGCTGCGTAACGCTCTTTGAGGTTATACAGCACGGTAGGCTCATTGAGGTGGGTCATCATGGCCATGTCCTCAATTTTGTCATACTTGGGAGGATTCATGGGGAAGATTTCAGTGTCTTTCACCGTGATCGTCTATAAGGTTTTAAACATGGATGAGACATTTAATACAAACACTTTATTTGTTTCACCTTGCAGCTTTACAGTCCACAGCATCATGTAAAACTGTTTTACAGAAGATCAACACATCTTTTAATTCTACTTACTTTCCCACACAGAGTTTTGACAGTAGCTTTGCCGCCTTCTTTACTAGCAAGAACACCCTTCAGGTACATCTCGCTCGGCTCTGTCACGAAGAATGCCGTTTTGGCTTCAAAGGGGGTGTTCTGAGCCTCTATTCTCTCTCTTTCCGGCTTCCGGAGGTAAATGGCCGCCGGGCCGAAGCACTCCATTTCACCGTCTCCCATGGTTGCAGTTTACTGTGAGAAGAAGGAGAGAATGTGCAGAGGGATTTATACTTTCATAACTTCTAAATATTAAACAAATGCTAGTGGAATGAAACATATTAATTCCTATGAATGTGGAGCGCAATGATGCTGCTCCATGTGAGTGTTTCTGAGCCTCTGTGTTCTAAAGCAGTTTTTTTTAATCCTGAGCAACTCTATTTACTCAAGTTTAACTATTAAAACAATTTGGTACTCTATTCAACCAACTGTTTGCTTAAGAACTGAGATGGGATCTCTTATTTTCTTTGCTTCTAAAATGAAAACCAAGGATCATAAGTATGCATATATATTTAGTTTATTAATCACAATCGTAATACCTGCTGTCCTGTCCAGAGAGAATGTGTCTGAGGTAGGAGATGCTAAGAGAAAGGACAAAACTTGGGTTCAAATATGTGCTTTGAATGACATGAATTACAAGTATAACTTGGACTAATTCAGTCAGATTAGTATCAAAAGCATGTTGAACAGTGCATAGCCACACTCTAAACTCTTAAATAATCTAACTGATTACCAGTGTATCAGGGTTAGCCATTTAATCTCTAAGCTGTAGAACACAAGTATGTGATATTATGTTAATAGTAGAAGGAGAGCATGATGAACAACTCACCCACCTTTGAGTTCCAGTCAGTCCTTAAAGGAGCCTGAAGCAGCTTCTTATATAGACCAGAATACTGTTCACTCAGCAAAACTCACTCACTGTATTTGGTCATGTATTTTTAGCTCCGTTTCAACAGGAATTTCTGTAACTGATTGTCACGTTCATCAATATCATGGCATTAGCCAAATATGCTATCACTGTGATGTAATTAACCGTCCAGTCTTAATTAGTTTTAGTTTTTTTATCTAAAGGAAATATTGTGATAGAAGAACAGATAATGGGGCTGAGATAATGGCAGTGAACCCTTCGGTAAGATGAGGTAAATTGGCACTAGATGAATTAAACAAATATTTGAAAATAAGCCACCAATATTGAGATTAAAAATTAGACTTGATGTATTTATAGGTGCCACTTGTGATCAAGCGCCTTAACCTTGAGAAAGGGTTGTTATGTGAAGGGGTATCAGTTACTGGAGTTCAGACATTGTTTGGGTCTTATGTAGAGCATAATCTTCTTCAAGTGCCTTGGCACTACAGTAGAGCCAAGTTTAGCCGTGGAGAAGCTCTCAAATGTCACTGGGATACTGTTCCCAGAAGCCTAGAAAGCTTTTCATGTGACAAAGCAGCAAATTTGGGCACAACAGTTGTCATTCTGTGAACTTGTGCATATGGTGACACTTATGCTGAAGGCCTTGCGACAAGATCTGGCAGAATAATGATGTGTAGACAAACCTTTGAAAAGGTATGAGACTAGTCAATTTCATCATTCATAACTTTAGAAGTGCATTTTTTCCCCTGATCATATTCCAAATGAATAACAGATTTAAAAAAATCACATTTACAAGTAATGGTCAACCACAGCTCTTAATATTATTTTAAGTCAAATTGGTTACACTTTATTTCTATGGTCCAGACATTCTACTAACTATAAGTAACCTGTCAACTACATGTCAACTAACTCTCATTAGAGTATTAGTAGACTGCTAAAGTAACTTGTAGTCAGTAGAATGTCTGTTCTAAATAAAGTGTTAGCAGGTATTAAGCAGACTGTCTACTAATACTCCAGTGAGAGTTAGTTGACATGTAGTTGAGAAGTAAAGTATAGTTCGTAGAATGTCTGGATCATCGAAATAAAGTGTAACTGTCAAATGTATATAGGGGTCTCTTTTAGACATCCTAATCAGGTGGATAGCTTATACACTTTTCACACTACACAATTTAAATTCGGCTTTACTGTTATGTCTATAACAACATGACATCATGACTTTGCGTAAACATACACGCCACTTTCAAGTCAAGTGGCGTGTTATCTATACGCATTTTGAGCTATCCGCGTGTGTGTCCACGCCGAAATCTTTTGCGTTTATGTCTACGCCATTAAATGTCCGAGTGATTCCGCGTGTATGTGTACGCCGTTAAATGTCCGAGCGAAACGAAGCAAAATCTATATCTACATCTGTGGAGCGATATTTCTTTTCCTAGGATGGTAGGGGAAGACTCATAAATGGTATTAACCCCAGTGACGGGTAGGTTTAGGGACGGGGTTGGGGTAGGTCATATATTTATATATACATAATACAGTAATATAACGTTAAGTCAAAGGCGTTGATAAACACGCTGAAAAGCGATTATGCGTGTTGATAGCACGCCAAAAATGGAAATACGAATTGGCGTGTCATACATACGCCATTTCATGAGATCAGTCTGTCTATAATGCCTTTGTACTTTACCATAGAGCAAGTTTTAGAGCTGGGCTTAATATATATCGATGTGACATGACTTATTTTTCAGACTTAGGTCTAGATATATTGTATTTACCGCAGTTGTTGTGCCGCAGTGACTCGGAGATGTCAAGGCAATTAAGAGGTTTAAATATTGGTCAGTTTTGTTCTAAGTGAGACCAGGGTCAGTGTGTGGTATATTCAGTTAATGGTAAAACCCATTTTGCAAAATTACAGTGAATTGAAGATGATTGGCTGACTACATCCATGATCAAGCAAGTCTTGTGTGACGGTTCTGAGCTGTAATCAAGCACGAATGCATCATGAAAAAGCGGCCCTGATTTCTTCAGAGCTCTCCAGGATTGTGTGGCGTTGGGTGTGCCGTGTTCCTGGCCTTGGATCCTGCCCATGTTTTACTTTGCCTTGCAAGGATAATGCAATGTGTCCCACAGGCTTTCTTGGTTTCTTTGAAATGATGGCAGGAGACTGTGGAATAAATTCTAAGGTGTTGACACCTTATGAGAAGGGGACATGTGCTCAATAAAAAAGGCATCTTTCCCTAAGGGTGGTCATATTAGGACTTTCCACAAATATAGCTGGCCAGTCAGCTATGCCATCAGGGCTTTGCCATTTGTCAGCAAAGATCACAAGCGTTATTGTGGTGTCAAGTTGAATGTTTGATATCAGACGGTCATTCGCTTTAATCAACTCCGTCTCGGACAAAGAGCATATTTCTAAGAATATTGTAGGAAGCTATTGATTAATTTAATCTTTATTATTGGACATTCCTTTGTTTGGTCAGTATAAAGAAAGGCTTTACATTAAGTGTTTATCTTTATTCATTTAGCAGGTGCTTTTATTCAACAGCTGGTTTGCAGGCATGCTGTTCTTGCATTGATTCATTCTTTGGCTTTCCTGTTATTGTCATACAGTAGTGGGACACAGCTGAACTGGCCAGGTAACATTTCTTTTAAAAAAGATGTATAATTTACATGTGTACTCGATAATACAGAGATTATCTGGCCCTTTGGATGCTTTCTTGCTCAAGTGCTTTCCTTAGGAGAATTCACAACGAGTTAAATAACGTGAGAAAGAAAGTCGTTGACTCAGTGGAAAATTGTTTACAGAGTTTCTAATTCATGTAATGAGAATGTATCTGTAGTATTTTGGGGATTATTTGTCTTTGAGGACAGATGGGGTCTTGTGATTTGGGCATCTGTTAGTCATTCTGAATTTCTATTAGTATTTAGATTAAACCTGAGTTTTACACTTAGACTAGGCATTTACCATGTGATATTTTTGGGATGCAAACTGGAGCATTAGAATACATTTGAGTGCTTTTGTCAGATTATATATTTGGTAATAACTTGTTTATTATGAAATGGAGTTCTCTTTCATTTGAATGGCAAATAATGATCTAATCATTTACATTTATTTTGTGGGAAACATTTTTTCAGTGACGTTATATTTTTAAGATGGAACAGCGAACTACATTATTTAACATGAACTAACTAATATTAATTTCAAAATGAACACATTTTTCACTTTATCTTTTAACAAGTGTTAACATGCACTGTGAATTAACATGAACACACAATCAATGATTCTATGCTTATTAAGATTAATAACGACAAATATATATTTTTCTGATTGCTGATTTATGATAACTATTAACTAATGTTGATAATGGGACCTTATTGTAAAGTGTTTCCATTTTCTGATTTAATTTTCTTTGCTCCTCCCGCTAACAGAACTTTGATGTATGCCGCCCTTTCATAGAAACGTACTGTAAGTGTCTCCAATCTAACAGCTTCAGAATAAATATACATTAACACACATCTGCGTACACCTTCTTTTTATGGAACTCAAAGGTGCGCTCAGTAATGTTGTTACACTGGCTAAAACATCAGTGGTCTTAGACTTTTCAGATGATGGTGCCACTGTAAAAAAGGTATTTGCCATCAGCCATGATGATTAATTGTTCTGTGAGCAAAAGTGTCCAATAACAGTCCCATGTAAATTGTTGGGCTGCAACAAATAATCGATAATAATCAATAATGAAAATCATCAACAACAAATGTCACTATCGATTAGTTGCGTCTGCCGACCGTGCACGGAGCACTTCCGCCCGTCACGTCAAATTACGGCTTTGAATACTGCATTTCTATGGACAAAATGCATCTAAAACAGTGGAGGAAACAGAGTGAGCTGCTGCTGGAAAGGTATGTGATCCAAGCTGCCCAAAACAGGAGCATTCTTATGCTTAACATGGCTTGCCTGTCAGGCACTTTGACAGATGCGCGTGCTGTTTAATGTGTGATATGTTTCCTCAGCGCAAAACTTTCATCCTTATCTGTAAGTGTTACAAATTCACGCGAGTATTTCCATTTTGCATGAAGGCTCGTCAAATCT
Organism: Rhinichthys klamathensis goyatoka; assembly: GCF_029890125.1. NCBI lineage: Eukaryota > Metazoa > Chordata > Actinopteri > Cypriniformes > Leuciscidae > Rhinichthys > Rhinichthys klamathensis. The sequence goes on along the minus strand of NW_026606985.1, from coordinate 154,405 downwards.
CCACTGACCCAGAGAGAGACTTCACAAACAGTCTTTTTAACCTTATAGTATCATTATTTCTGTGATACAATAGTTCAAATTATCATAGAAGTACTGGGAAAAGTTTAAAGTTCCAATATAAATACTGATGTCTACAGTAGCGATCAGACACTTGGCGCTTAAAATAACGCATTTATCAATTACATTGTTTCACCACTAGGTGGCGACAAGAAACTGTTAAAAAATGTATTTGTTATTGAATCATTTATTTAAAAGAATGTAGTACTGTATGATGCTTCTGTAATAAAAGAAAGATGTGATGAATTGTTTTTGTAAATATGACTCATCTTATAGTCAAGTCACCTTTATTTATATAGCACTTTTAACAATATAGATTGTTATAATATAGTGATAATAAGAAATTACAGTAACAGAGATTGTTTTGGCTTTACAGCAGCTCTAGAATAAAGTTAAAGTAGTACTTTTTACCGCATCACTCGCAAGACGCAACCTGCATTGGTTGTCAACAAGGCGAAATCCACCATTCTCCACTTCTCGAAGCTCTCTGTTTGCGGCACACACTATAGTTCAGATGTGTCCGTGGTTGATGGCAAACCAACCGTCCAGAGCCAGAGCTAGCCCGGGCAGCATCGCGGGGAAACAGATTCAACCCTCTTGGACTTTTGGACCACGAAAACAAACACTTGCGTCCCATGATTGCCTCTCTCATCTACTACGCGATATCACAGTTTGACATGTCTGTCATTGGAAAGATCCACGTGGTGTCATGAATAATTAAGAGACAGTGTCTTCTCATAGGATATGAAAACGCAGTCTCATTAATAATTATGAGACACTGATGAGTCATCAACGCACTTACAGTGCACTGCCACGTCACAGCCTGTGACGTGGACACAATGAAGATTTTAAACCGGAAGACGAAAAAAGCGGAAAAAACTCAAATTTAACCATTTTAACCGTACTATTAAATCTAACAGATGCTAACATGGTCTTCAATGGTGTTCAACACACATACCTCTGTTAAAATCTCAGAAAATTTGGTTTGGGGTTTCATGACCCTTTAATATTGTTCGACCAAGGGAAAAAAAGCTTCTGGGGGGGTGTTTGACTCGAGGTCATGATGCAAAAGACCCTAGGTTGAAATTACTCCGAACCATCCCTTTAAACAAACATGGTCAATTTACCAGACACGGAGCCAGCTCTGTCAAAGTTAAATTTAAGTGCATGAGAATATTTTGGAATAAATTTGCAATGCAGAGACATTTCTGACATTTGCCAAAACAAATAAATTTAAAGTGAAACTGAAACAGAAACCCGGCATTAAGCTCACATAACCTACCTCTCTCAATCGCCACAAATACCTCATTTATCCATATTCCTTATGTATTTGGATGCTAAAATATTACTTATTAAAACCCTGTACATTCAGATAAATATCGTTGAATATTGAGTTTCCCCATGTAAATGTAAATGTGTCCCCTATGTAAAGCGCTTTGAGTGACCAGCTATGTAAAGCGCTATATAAATGTAATAAATGTATTATTATAATTATTATTAAAGAATTTGAGATTTCATTTGCACACAGTAATTCTCATTCGTCAATACAAGTGAGAAGCTTGGACTGTATAGCTTTGTATTATGTTTGACAAATGAAATTATTATTAATTTAGCTGAATTTTAAAATGAGTATTTTGAGGTTTTGAGTAAATGAGGTATTTACACACCTGTAAATTTGATAGAAACTTTCCTTAGCGACTTAAATTGCATTCAAGGTATGTATTATTTTTTATTAGTCCATGCACTCTCTGAGAAATGAACCCTTGATCTTGAGATTGGTGCCATGCTCTACCAGTCTACAATACAGACAGACAGAGAGCGCCTTGATAAACTGCATTTAATGGACATGTAAGACACGGTACAAGTTATATTATATGCTTGCTTGTAGATGTGGTGTGGTGTGATGTCTCATCTTCATTCTTCATCCTTGCTCTGCAGTAAATAAAAAGACATTTAAATTTGCAAAAATTAAGTTGCATGTTTTTTTCCAGTCAGAAACGCATGTATATTAAGCAGTGTACATTAGGATGAACCCCGTACTCCTTTTGCAAAAAAGATTTACAATACCTTTCCAACTTCACGGCTCTTGGCCCTCAGCTTGTTGACCTGGGACTCTGCGATGTCAGCGCGCTCCTGAGCCTCCTCCAGCTCATGCTGCACCTTCCTGTACCTGGACAGGTGAGTGTTGGCCTGCTCCTCCTGTTACGATTACACAAGATATTCAACCCATTTCATAGCAGTGCATTCGTGGCACTGGATGTTCTTGTCAATACTAAAACTTCACGCTCAAGATTTGATATTAGACTTACAGCTTCTTCAGACTGGCGCTTGTAGGCCTTCACTTTCAGCTGCAGCTTGTCTACCAGATCCTGCAGTCGGGTCACGTTCTTCTTGTCTTCCTCAGTCTTTGGGTGTAAATATTGATCATGGTCTTATTTAAACTGTATATTGTAAAAGCTGTATATTTATCAATTTCTAATAAAAGTAGTTTTACCTGGTATGTAAGTTCCTTCACTCTCCTCTCGTATTTGCGCACTCCTTTCACAGCGTCTGCACCACGTCTCTGCTCGCCTTCAACTTCAGACTCTAACTCGCGCACCTTCAGTAGAGAGTTATTGTTTTGCCTGTCAAATCTCTGCCATGACCAGTACATCTAAGAATTAGTTTTAGCTCCTGAACACTCAAATTTACCCTGGACTCCAGTTTCTGGAGCTGTTTCTTTCCACCCTTCATGGCCAGACTTTCGGCCTCATCCAGACGGTGCTGCAGGTCTTTGACAGTCACCTCCAGGTTCTTCTTCATCCTCTCCAGGTGAGCACTGGTGTCCTGCTCCTTCTTCAGCTCCTCAGCCATCATGGCAGCCTGAAATATAAGCCAATTTAAGTGAACTAACCAAAATAGATGGGCAGTTGTGGCCTAATGTTTAGAGAGTCGGACTTGTATCCCGAAAGTCGAGAGTTTGATTCTCAATTCTCGCAGGTAATGACTGAGGTGCGCTTCAGCAAGGCACATAACCCCAGTCGCTCTCTGGGTGCCACAAAAAAAAAGGCTGCTCACTGCTCCTGATGTTTGTGCACTAACTCTAACTTGGATTGGTTAAAGTCATCATGAAACGGAAGTTGAGATTGTCCTTTTTTTCCTTATTGTGACGTGTATCCGAGTGAAACGGCTTCTGAAATTAGAAAAAAATGTAGGGCGGGGCTTGATTTCGTCCTTCAGGAATTGATTGGATCGTTGGAGGTTGGGCGTTGCTAACAAAATGGAGGCAGATTTGAATGCCAGTTTACAGTCAGTTGTGGAGGATTTCTCTCCACCGGACTCACCACCGTTACCCTCCCATGAAGAATTTTTAATTGAGGAACCCGACGATGAGAACGAGGATGAGCAGCCAAATTTTCCGGAAGGAATCACCCCATATTTATATGAGCCTCCCGCGAACCAAGATGAGGCGGCTGATAGTCAAGTTCACCCTCGAGAGCATCCCATTTTATATCGTACCAAATTCTTAAAACATTCTTCAGTGAAATGCCTTGCACACAGACGCGAACTCTGCGTTATTCCTCCTTCTTCGAAATGCAGGAATTCGAGCCAGCGGGCACGCAGACAAGGTTGTTTAGGGATAGGAAAGAGGACGCGAGGAGCGCAACCAAAAATGCACCTAAACACCATATTTGCTGGCTGACAGTGACAGGATTCTGAGAGGCGGGCCAGAAACGAGACAGACCCCAATTGCCACGCCCTCTAGTAATAGTTTTTGACTGGAAGAAAAGAGAAGTCGTTTCGAGGGGGGAGGGAAGGGTAACGTATTTAAATAAAAGATTATAATGGTACATGAATTAAAAAAAAATCGTGCACAGATAAATCATTTATAATAAACACTACAATATTACATATAAAAATACGAATGGTAAAATTTTATTTCATGATGACTTTAAATGCAGAGGACGAATTCCCAGTATGGGTTATCATACTTGGTCTTTACTTCACTTCATAGCTAAAAATACCTTCTATGAATATTCCCTTTGTTACCACATGAACCTAAACACAAAGTCAAATAACTGTTTAAATTAGAATAGAGAAGCAGAATGTAAACACTCACATCAGTGATGGCCTTCTTGGCCTTCTCCTCTGCATTTCTGGCCTCCTGGACTGAATCTTCCACCTCACCTTGAACAAGGACCAGATCAGTCTCAAGCTTCTTCTTGGTGTTAATAAGACTTGTATTCTGTGGGATGCAAGCCATTAGTTTAGTGTACATTTATATGAAAGTTTATCATGTATCCTGAATTTGTTCCAAGTATTTAGTAATTTTTTGTACTTGTGAATGCAGCAGTCCCACACGCTCGCTGGCATCAACCAGCTCTTGCTCCGCCACTTTGCGGCCTCTCTCTGTTTGCTCCAGTGCAGCCCTCAGCTCCTCAATCTCTGCTTGCATCAGGTTATTCCTGCGCTCCACCATGGCCACCTGCTCTTTCATGTCCTCCTGTCCTCTGAGAGCTTCATCAAGGTGCAGTTGGGCGTCCTGTGGCAACATTCTTTCTTTGTTAGTTCTCTTGCTTTGGTTCATGTATTATATTAATTTTGTCAAACATTCAATACTTAATGCATTTCCACATTCTACAGAAAGATACCTTGAGTTGGCCTTGGATGTTCCTGAGCTGTTTCTGGGCCTCAGCAGCCTGGCGGTTGGCATGACTCAGCTGGATCTCCATCTCATTCAGATCTCCTTCCATCTTCTTTTTGACTCTCAGGGCATCATTTCTGCTCCTGACCTCAGCGTCCAGTGTGCTCTGCATGGATTCGATCACTCTTTGGCTGTTCCTCTTGATCTGTTCCATCTCCTCATCCTTCTCAGCAATCTTCCTGTCAATCTCGCTCTTAACTTGGTTTAGCTCCAGCTGCACACGGAGAATCTTGGACTCTTCATGCTCCAGGGTGCCCTGATAGATAGTTAAAGTAAGAATTATATCAACCTGGTAGAAAAATTGTGTAATGTTCACCATGTTAGAATAGTATTTTTATATAACAATTTTTATAACAATACTTCAGCTTCTTCAAGCGCAGTCTGGATCTCTGATTTCTCAGACTCCACTGTCTTCTTGGCTTTCTCTAACTCATGAATGCTCTTTCCAGTCTCTCCAAGCTGCTCAGTGAGGTCAGAAATCTCCTCTAAAAGGGTTTAAAAATCATAAGTGTAAGATTTTCTGTTTTATTGCATCTCTTTTTTTAGTCCTTGGTGTACAAATAAAAGTTGCATTACGTTGCAGATTCTTGTTCTCCCTCTTCAGTGTCTCGAGGTGGTCAAGAGCTTCCTCGTAGGAGTTCTTCATTTTGAAAAGCTCAGTGCTGAGAGAACGAGCTTCTTTCTGAGCACCTTCTAGTTCAGCCTGACTTTCCTCATACTTCTGTTTCCACTCTGCTAGCACCTGAAAATGAAAGAAATGTAGTCATTGTTAATTAGCCAAGTCCTCGGTTCATCAGCGTTTAGGTTTATAGGTTATCCATGTCTTTCTTACCTTGTCAAAGTTTCTCTGCTTCTTGTCAAGGTTGGCTGCCAGTGCATTTGCCCTCTCCACATCAATCATGAGATCCTCTACTTCACCCTGCAGTCTCTGTTTGGTCTTTTCCAGAGAGGCACACTTTGAGTTCACCGCCTCAATTGATTCTTCAGCATCCTGCAGACGCTGGGCCAGCTTTTTCCTGAGGGAAGTGAAATTTAATTCTGAAAACCTCCTAATACTTTTCATATTAAATGTAAGGAGACTTTTTCCATTGATGTATTTACTTGGATTCCTCAAGCTCCTCAGTGCGCTGGATGGCGTCAGTCTCATATTTGGTTCTCCACTGAGCCACTTCACTGTTGGCCTTAGACATTCCACGCTGGAGTTCAGCTTTGGCCTCCTGCTCTTCCTCAAACTGCTCTCTGAGCAAATCACAGTCATGGCGGGCAGACTGAACCCCATGGGCTAGAGCGTTCTTGGCCTTGAAGTCAAAAGGTTTCCTTTTATTGTACACAACTATGTTCATAGCTATTCACGGTACTTGGTAACAGAAAATAGTAGCATATTTTTAGGTACATACCTTAACCTCTTCTTCAATATGTCTTTTGAGTTCCTCGATCTGCTGAGTATAAGCTTGTTTGCCTCTTGTCAATTGAGAAACAAGAGATTCTTTCTCCTCCAATTGACGCCCAAATTCCCCTAGTATGAGACAATGGGTAATTTATATAAGTGTCCACAGGAGCTGTATGATGACAGTATTGGGTTCTTGCATCGCAGTTTTTTGCTCAGTTCTATAATTGTGTGCATGGTGTATTCAATGTGTGCGGGGTATATTTCGTTTATTTACGTACCATTTTCAGTTTGCAGCCTTGCCCTCTGTCCATTTAAATCATTAAGTTGGCGTAGAAACTCATCATTTTTGGTTTTTAGCTCACTTGTTTGGTCTTCTAATGTCCGGCACATCTTTTCAAGGTTTGCCTACATGAATTATAAAAAGTTTTAAAACTTTTTTACCTCTTTGTGGTTTGTTCTTTTGGCAATTATTTATATTTCAAGCTGCTAAAGTTAAAGTAGTTTTGTAAAACTAAAACTAAATCTTCACTTGAAGTTTTCCCAATAGTATACCTTTGCTTTAGCCACAGCCTCCATGTTACTTGTCAAGTCATCAATCTCCATCTTGTATTCACTCTTCTCCTTCTCCAGCTTCTGTTTGATCCGTTGAAGGTTGTCGATCTGTTCTCCGAGTTCAGCCACACTGTCCGCCTGCTTCTTTCGGAGAGCTGCAGCCGTTGCTTCATGCTGCAAGGTGGACTCTTCCAGATCACGACGCAACTTCTGGAATTCAGCTTCACGCTTCTTGTTCATCTCAATCTGGGCAGAAGTGGCACCACCAGCTTCCTCAAGCCTCTCACTGATCTCTTCAAGTTCCCTGGAGAGATCAGCTCTCTGCTTCTCCACTTTAGCTCGAGCAGCTCGCTCTGCCTCAATTTCCTCTTCCAGCTCCTCAATACGGGCCTAAATAAATAAATAAAAATGTATGCAGTGTTATTGGCAACGTGGGTTTTCCCAGGTCTGCAACTACTTCACAGTTTCACATAGAAAAGATTAGGGTTTGGGTTACCTGAAGTTCTTTGATCTTCTTCTGAAGCTGTGCTCCCAAAGACTGTTCATCCTCAATCTTGCTGAGAAACTGACTTATCTCAAAGTCTTTCCTGTTTTTAAAGTATTGTTTTTTAAAGTATGTGCAGAATACTCACTTTTTATAAAATGTGTAATTGTGTACAGACTGATGTCCACTCACTTTTTGATCTTCTCTTCTGATTGCTGTTTGTCATTCTCCAGGTCCATTAGGGACTCCTGGGCCAGTTTCAGATCACCTTCAAGCTTTCTCTTGGCTCTCTCAAGGTCCATACGGAGCTTCTTCTCCTGCTCCAGTGAGCCCTCAAGCTATTGTCACAGAAACCAGAGCATTTAATCTTGTATAGAGACACAAAATTCATTTCTTATTGACTCATGCTCTTATTCTACATTACATTTATATCTATTTAAATGTAATTCTCATGCCAAATATGCCAAATAAAAAGGGGTATTCTAATGCCAAATATCTTACATCATCCACTTGCTGCTCAAGCTTTGTCTTAGATTTAGTCAAAGTGTTGACTTTGTCTTCCTCTGCCTGAAGGTCATCAAGAGTCTGCTGGTGTGCCTCTTGGAGGGCTTTCTTCTCTTTGGTCAGCTTGGCAATGCTCTCATCCTGAGAGGCCATCTCCTCCGTCAGGTTTTTAACCTAAATGGAAACATTGTTCACTGGTTTCATTCACAAGATCCCGAACAATCAGCAGTGTGAAGAACATGTGAAAATATTATTGACCTTATTTTCTGTGGCATGTTTCTCCTTCTCCACTTTGGCCAAGGTGAGCTCCAGGTCATCAATATCTTTCTTCAGTTCAGAGCATTCGTCCTCCAGTTTCCTCTTCTTGGCAGTCAGTTCAGCATTGATTTCCTCCTCATCCTCCAGTCTCTCGCTTGTCTCTTTGAGTTTGGCCTCAAGCTGGATCTTGCTTTTAATGAGACCTTCACATCTCTCCTCAGCATCAGAGAGGTTTTCAGATTCCTGTTCATTGAGATGGATATAGTTTAATGGCTTGTTCATAGCAGTAGCATTCAAATTAGGATTAATAAGAGCTAAAATACTCACAGATGATACTTGCAGTTGAAGATCGTTTTTCTCCTGAAGAAGTGACACCATTTTTTCTTCAAGCTCCTTCTTTTTAGCTAATGCCTTTGTTAGATCCTCCTTCATTTTGTCAAAGTTCTCCTTCATGGCTGCCATTTCTTTCTCTGTCTCTGCACTCTTTAGAAGAGGCTTGATCTTGAAGTACAGCTTCATCCATGGCCAATGTTTCACATTCATGAATGAGCGGATGTTGTATTGGATGGAATAAATTGACTCTCTGGGAGACGGAGTTTCTGGTTTTAGTTTAGCAAAAATATTACATTTTATTTATTTAATTTTAAATGAAATAATGTATATTTCACTCACCTCCTCTCCATCATTTTGACAAACTCCTTCCTCATGAGGAAGCCACGACAACGAGCCTGAGTCATGGTAACCAGCGCTGCTAGTTTCTCATCTCTCATCTCCTCTAGTGTACCCAACAGACCAGCTTTAAAGAACACCTGCAAGAACATATAATGATGTTTCCAGTATATTATGGAAGCCATTCTCGTCTATTGTAGATTTGAGGTCAGCCATTTGTTGTGCAGCTCACCTTGGTGTGTCCAAACTTGTATTGGGTGTGGTCAACATCAATAGAGCCCAAGAGTTTCTCTGAAGCCTTTTTGTTATCAATGAACTGTCCTTCAGGGATGACGCTAGCATTTAATACTTTGTATCTAGAGGACAATCAGAGGAGAGTCATGTTCTCGTGGAGCCACAAAAACATTCATAAAATAGAAGATTATGTGGTGCATCATCTCTAATTAGGTGGTTGCAAAAAGGTGTTTTTACCTCTGCTTGAAGTCACCATAGAGGATTCTGCTGGGGAAACCTTTCCTGCAGATCCTGATGCCCTCCAGCACACCATTACACCTGAGCTGGTGGATAACCAGGAAGTTCTCCATCAGACCTGCAATGAAAATGTTCTTAAGGTTCGAGAGATATTTTCAAAACCTTTGATTCTTCAGGGGTTAGGATTACCTGGAGTCTTGGACTCATTAGGAATCAAGCAGCGCACAAAGTGAGGGTGGGTGCTCCTCAGGTTAGTCATCAGCTTTCCCAAGTTCTCCTGTGGAAATGTTTGTCATTAGTCTAATCTTTAATGGTGTAAAAATTCACATTCTTCATTAAAAGATAATCTGTTTTACCCTGAAAAGTGCAGACACTGTCTGGAAGGAACCACCCTTCTTCTTGCCTCCCTTTTTTCCACCTCCCTCAGCTGTTTTATGTCAATAAAAAAGAAATTGTTTTTTTATTGTCCTTGTGTTGCTTTCCATCAACCCTTTCAATAAATCACTACTAGAGAATGTCTAATTGTGTCATAACACAAAGGAATTGAGGAGATGCAAATGGTCGTACCTTCAGCAGCCCCATGAGCGGCATACAGGAAGGCCAGCACTTTGAGCGATGACTTTTGGTAGAGTTGCACGACAGAGTCGTTCAGTGGATCCTTGTTCTTGTCCAACCAGCCAGTAATGTTGTAGTCCACAGTGCCGGCGTAGTGCACCAGAGAGAAGTGGGCTTCTGCCTTACCTTTGGCAGGCTTGGGCTTCTGGAAAGCTGGACATTTGCCCAGATGCTGATCATATAGCTTGTTTTTGAAGCTTGTGTCTGTAGCCTTGGGGAACATGCACTCCTCTTCAAGGATGGAGAAGATACCCATTGGCTGTTGAAGAAATATTCACGCTCAAATATAGGCACAATGTGAGTAGTCATTTTAATTTGCTGAATGTCCTCTTACCTTCTCAATGAGCTCAATGCAGGCAGCCAGGTCCATACCAAAGTCAATGAACTCCCATTCAATGCCTTCTTTCTTGTACTCCTCTTGCTCCAGAACAAACATGTGGTGGTTGAAGAACTGTTGCAGTTTCTCATTTGTGAAGTTGATGCAAAGCTGCTCCAAGCTGTTGTACTGACAATTAAGCAGAGGCAAGTTCTTAATACTGACTGTTATCATTTATGTTTTGATTCTTACACAGCCATTAAAAACTGATGCTCACATCAAAGATCTCAAATCCAGCGATATCCAGCACACCAATGAAGAACTGTCTTGGCTGCTTTGTGTCCAACATCTCATTGATACGGACAACCATCCACAAGAACATTTTCTCGTAGACAGACTTGCAGAGCGCAGAGACTGCGTTGTTCACCTGAGAGATTCAAAGGTCAGTGTAGATCATATCATTACTCTTTTACTTCCCATGACAACTATGAATGTCTACGAGACACTTTATTCGAGTAGATAAGTGATCACCTGTGGTACTGTCTGGCCTTTGGTCACCATCTCATTTCCGACCTTCACTCTGGGGTAACACAGAGCTTTCAGCATGTCAGCGGAGTTGAGGCCCATGAGGTAGGCGATTTTATCAGCCACTGAGGAAGAACAGTTTATGCATTATTGTCACTAATGAAGTGAACGTTTACATGTTTATAGTATGTGCTAATTGTACATACCCTCGGTGCCGTCAGGCTCGGCCTGCTCCTCTCTCTGCTTCTGTTTAAACTTCATGCCTCCATGATGCATCACAGAACCTGTCAGCTTGTAGATGCTGATTTTCTCATCGGCAGTGAAGCCCAGAATGTCAATGGCAGTCTGTTTTTATATGACCAAATGAATCACACAATATTCTTTAGCGAGTCAAAAAGAAGGGTATTTTATATTGTATGTCATTCAGTTTATTGTAGTGTTTTTGGGATGTTTGTTTGGTCAGATAAATGTAATAAAAATGAAAATACTGCTACTACTACTAATAATGTAGTTGTCATCAATGTGTGTATTCATACGTCTGTGGCAACGAACTCCTCCACGTCATCGATACTCTTGACAGTGATTTCACCCTGGCTGATCATTGGATAGTCGTAAGGGTTGGTGGTGATGAGCAGGGCCTCTGTAAAGAATTGATGTGCAGTATGTTAACAGTGTTCTCAAACATGGAAATAAATGAAATGCACATTACTGTAGATTTCTCACCGAGCAGCTCTGGCTTGTGTCCGGTCATGAGCTGGTAGAAGATGTGGTAGCTCCTCTCAGCAGACAGCTGGAATGTTACTCTTGACTTTTCCAGCAGATCTTTCCGAAGACAAAAAAATAAAAATAATCTACATTTTTGCCTCCACATTAAACAATTATACTTTAGCTTAAAACAGTGTTGACTCACAAGTTTCAATATCAGCTGAGGCCAGTTTTCCAGTGGTCCCAAAGTGAATTCTGATGAATTTACCCTAAGCATATTGAAATATTTTAAAGTTTCGAATTTCCCAACTTTGAAATGTTAACTGAATTTGTACAATTCATCTGGCCACAGCAACTTACAAAACGAGAAGAGTTGTCATTTCTCACAGTCTTGGCATTTCCATAAGCCTCCAGCAGAGGGTTGGCTGCAATGATTTGATCCTCTAGCGACCCCTGGTGAGTATTTAAGTAATTTCATCATGCAGAATAATTCATTCACTGTACTTTGAATGATGTTCAATTATTTAGTCACCTTCATCTTGCCAGCAGAAGCTTCTGTCTTCTTTCCGCCAGCCACAGCGATTGTCGCAAAGTACTGGATGACACGTTTGGTGTTGACAGTCTTTCCTGCACCGGATTCTCCACTGAGTGGACATGTTAAAGATGGAAAAGCACATCTTTCAGAATATTATAAATTATGTGATATGTTGGCTTTTATGTAAGTGCTTCTTTAAAATCCATAAATGTCAGACGTGAAACCTGCATGTACATGCATCATGCTGGCAGTGTGGTCTTAACCTCGTATACATGCAGCACTGTCAGTAAGAAGCTTTTCCCCACACCTTTCTGTTACTTTAGTTATCCTGTCTTTCCCAGCACATGCCAATTAGAACCATGCTTATGCATTTACATGACCATGTTACAAGCTTTTACAGCAGAAAAGCCAGGTGTTAAACTGTTTTCTGTCAATAGCTTAAACAATGTTAGCATTTACATGATTATTCTTATACAATAACTTTAATTATCATAGCCTACTTACGTAATCAGGATAGACTGATTCTCCCTGTCTGAAACACATTTAGTATTATTATAAGTGAAACCGCTAAACAGATTGTATTTTTTTTTTTTTTATATATATCATATTTGTAACAAAATGTACACCACTACATACATTACTAATAAGAGATCCATTAAGTAAAAAGAGATCCATTAAATAAAGAAATTGTAGGTGTATTAAGCAAAATATAAGCAGGCTCAAGTTTAGCACAAGTTGATTGGATTGCAAATGGATTGAAAATGTGTATCTACACTTACCAGTGAGCATGAACTGGTAGGCGTTGTCAGAGATGGAGAAGATGTGAGGCGGGGCTTCAATCCTCTTTTTGCCTCTGTATCCATTCACAACGACTGAATCGTACACTGGGAGCCACTTGTAGGGATTGACAGTGACGCAGAACAAGCCAGAGTAGGTCTGAAACGGAGATAGATAGTCCAGTTTTACAATGCTGCCTGCGCCCCATCCCAGGAATAAAATATGATTTGCTTAGACTTACGTAGATCATCCATGCTGCGTAACGCTCTTTGAGGTTATACAGCACAGTAGGCTCATTGAGGTGGGTCATCATGGCCATGTCCTCAATTTTGTCATACTTGGGAGGATTCATGGGGAAGATTTCAGTGTCTTTCACCGTGATCGTCTATAAGGTTTTAAACATGGATGAGACATTTAGTACAAACACTTTATTTGTTTCACCTTGCAGTTTTACAGTCCACAGCATCATGTAAAACTGTTTTACAGAAGATCAACACATCTTTTAATTCTACTTACTTTCCCACACAGAGTTTTGACAGTAGCTTTGCCGCCTTCTTTACTAGCAAGAACACCCTTCAGGTACATCTCGCTCGGCTCTGTCACGAAGAATGCCGTTTTGGCTTCAAAGGGGGTGTTCTGAGCCTCTATTCTCTCTCTCTCCGGCTTCCGGAGGTAAATGGCCGCCGGGCCGAAGCACTCCATTTCACCGTCTCCCATGGTTGCGGTTTACTGTGAGAAGAAGGAGAGAATGTGCAGAGGGATTTATACTTTCATAACTTCTAAATATTAAACAAATGCAAGTGGAATGAAACGTATTAATTCCTATGAATATGGAGCGCAATGATGCTGCTCCATGTGAGTTTCTGAGCTTCTGTGTTTACTCAACAAGTTTAACAATTAAAACAATTTGGTACTCTATTCAACCAACTGTTTGCTTTAGAACTGAGATTGGATCTCTTATTTTCTTTGCTTCTAAAATGAAAACCAGTGATTATAAGTATGCATATAGTTTGTTTATTAATCGCAATCGTAATACCTGCTGTCCTGTCCAGAGAGAATGTGTCTGAGGTAGGAGATGCTAAGAGAAAGGGAAAAAAAACTTGGGTTCAAATATGTGCTTTGAATGACATGAATTACAAGTATAACTTGTTCAAATTCAGTCAGATTAGTATCAAAAGCGTGTTGAACAGTGCATAGCCAGACTCTAAACTCTTATATAATCTAACTGATTACCAGTGTATCAGGGTTAGCCATGTAATCTCTAAACTGCAGAACACAAGTATGTGATATTATGTTAATAGTAAATAGTAGAAGGAGAGCGTGATGAACAACTCACCCACCTTTGAGTTCCAGCCAGTCCTTAAAGGAGCCTGAAGCAGCTTCTTATATAGACCAGAATACTGTTCACTCAGCAAAACTCACTCACTGTATTTGGTCATGTATTTTTAGCTCCGTTTCAACAGGAATTTTTGTAACTGATTGTCACGTTCATCAATATCATGGCATTAGCCAAATATGTTATCACTATGATGTAATTAACCGTCCAGTCTTAATTAGTTTTATTTTTATTTAAAGGAAATATTGTGATAGAAGAACAGATAATGGGGCTGAGATAATGGCAGTGAACCCTTCAGTAAGATGAGGTAAATTGGCACTAGATGAATTAAACAAATATTTGAAAATAAGCCACCAATATTGAGATTAAAAATTACACTTGATGTATTTATAGGGGCCACTTGTGATCAAGCGCCTTAACCTTGAGAAAGGGTTGTTATGTGAAGGGGTATCAGTTACTGGAGTTCAGACATTGTTTGGGTCTTATGTAGAGCATAATCTTCTTCAAGTGCCTTGGCACTACAGTAGAGCCAAGTTTAGCCGTGGAGAAGCTCTCAAATGTCACTGGGATACTGTTCCCAGAAGCCTAGAAAGCTTTTCATGTGACAAAGCAGCAAATTTGGGCACAACAGTTGTCATTCTGTGAACTTGTGCATATGGTGACACTTATGCTGAAGGCCTTGCGACAAGATCTGGCAGAATAATGATGTGTAGACAAACATATGAAAAGGTATGAGACTAGTCAATTTCATCATTCATAACTTTAGAAGTGTATTTTCCCCCCTGGTCATGTTCTAAATTAATAACAGATTTACAAGTAATGGTCAACCACAGCTCTTAATATTTTTTTTAAGTCAAATTGGTTACACTTTATTTCGATGGTCCAGACATTCTACTAACTATAAGTAACTTGTCAACTACATGTCAGCTAACTCTCATTAGAGTATTAGTAGACTGCTAGGTTAGGGCTAGGTTATAGGGTTGTACTTGCAAAGTAACTTGTAGTCAGTAGAATGTCTGCTTTCATTAAAGTGTTAGCAGGTATTAAGCAGACAGTCTAATACTCTAATGAGAGTTATTTGACATGTAGTTGACAGGTTACGTACAGTATAGTTAGTAGAATGTCTGGACCATCGAAATAAAGTCGATGGTCTCTTTTAGACATCCTAATCAGGTGGATAATAGAAATAGCTTATAAATAAGACACACAGCAAATGTTGTGAATTAAAGCGCATGATTCTTATTTGGACTAATTACGAGCTTTGTTTTTGGCCATGCATTTAATTAGTCCTCTCTCATCTCTCTGCTCTTTTCCAGCTTATTTCAGTCTATTGGCCATCAGGTGTCTGAGATCAACAGCATTTAATCACAAATTAACAGAGTCGTGGTCATATTATAGTCACATTTATTTCTGTAGCTCTTTTCACACTACACAATTTCAAATCGGCTTCACTGTTATGTCTATAATGCCTTTATATATACCATAGAGCAAGTTTTAGAGCTGGGCTTAATATATATCGATGTGACATGACTTATTTTTCAGACTTAGGTCTAGATATATTGTATTTACCGCAGTTGTTGTGCCGCAGTGACTCGGAGATGTCAAGGCAATTAAGAGGTTTAAATATTGGTCAGTTTTGTTCTAAGTGAGACCAGGTTACGTGTGTGGTATATTCAGTTAATGGTAAAACCCATTTTGCAAAATTACAGTGAATTGAAGATGATTGGCTGACTACATCCATGATCAAGCAAGTCTTGTGTGACGGTTCTGAGCTGTAATCAAGCACGAATGCATCATGAAAAAGCGGCCCTGATTTCTTCAGAGCTCTCCAGGATTGTGTGGCGTTGGGTGTGCCGTGTTCCTGGCCTTGGATCCTGCCCATGTTTTACTTTGCCTTGCAAGGATAATGCAATGTGTCCCACAGGCTTTCTTGGTTTCTTTGAAATGATGGCAGGAGACTGTGGAATAAATTCTAAGGTGTTGACACCTTATGAGAAGGGGACATGTGCTCAATAAAAAAGGCATCTTTCCCTAAGGGTGGTCATATTAGGACTTTCCACAAATATAGCTGGCCGGTCAGCTATGCCATCAGGGCTTTGCCATTTGCCAAAGATCACAAGCGTTATTGTGGTGTCAAGTTGAATGTTTGATATCAGATGGTCATTCGCTCCGTCTCGGACAAAGAACTTATTTATAAGAATATTGTAGGAAACTATTGATTAATTTAATCTTTATTATTGGTCATTCCTTTGTTTGGTCAGTATAAAGAAAGACTTGACATTATTGTTTATCTTTATTTATTTAGCGGGTGCTTTTATTCAACAGCTGGTTCAATTTAACATTGATTCGTTCTTTGGCTTGCCTGTTGTTGTCATACAGTAGTGGGACACAGCTGAACTGGCCAGGTAACATTTCTTTTAAAACATATGTATATTATTTACATTTGTAATCGATAATACAGAGATTCTCTGGCCCTTTGGATGATTTCTTGCTCAAGTGCTTTCCTTAGGAGAATTCACAACTAGAGTTACATCTCTAGAGAAATAACGTGGTTGACTCAGGGAAAATTGTTTACAGTTTGTTTACAGAGTTTCTAATACATGTGATGAGAGTGTACCTGTAGTATTTTTGGGATTATTTGTCTTTGAGGACAGATGAGGTCTGGTGATTTGTGCATCTGTTAGTCATTCTGAATTTCTAGTCGTTTTTAGATTAAACCTAGTTTTTAGTTTTACACTTAGACTAGGCATTTACCATGTGATATTTTTGGGATGCAAACTGGAGCATTAGAATACATTTGAGTGCTTTTGTCAGATTATATATTTGGAAATAACTTGTTTATTGTGAAATGGAGTTCTCTCTCATTTGAATGGCAAATAATGATCTAATCATTTACATTTATTTTGTGGGACACAATTTTTAGTAACGTTATATTTAGGTAGTTACTTTTCACATTATCTTTTAACACTGTGAACTAACATGAACACGCAATCAACAATTCTGTGCTTTGCTTATTAAGATTAATAATGTTGATGTTGATAACGGGACATTAATGTAAAGTGTTTCCCTTTTCTGATTTATTTTTCTTTGCTCCTCCCGCTAACAGAACTTTGTTGATGTATGTCGTCTTTTCATAGAACCGTACTGTAATCGTCTCCAATCTAACAGCTTCAGAATAAATATAAATGAACACACATATACGCACACATTCTTTTCATGGAACTCAAAAAGTCGGTAATGCTGAGCAAAACCTCATTGGTCTTGGACTTTTCAGATAATGATGCCACTGTAAAAAAGGTATTTGCCATCAGCCATGATGATTAATTGTTCTGTGAGCAAAAGTGTCCAATAACAAGCCCATGTAATCTAAAACAACTAATCGGTTCGTCACGTCTGCCGACCCTGCACGGAAAACTTCCGCCAGTCACGTCAAATTATAGCTTTGAGTAGCACATTTATATGGACAAACCACTGCATCTAAAAATAGTGTTGTAAACAGAGGGAGCTGCTGCTGGAATGGTGCGTTATCCAAGCTGCCCAAAACATGAGCTTTAATGTAATGCATTAGCGTAATGTTTAACATGGCTTGCCTGTCAGGAACTTTGACAGAATTTATTATTATAGAATTTGACATTTCATTTGCACACAGTAATTCTCATTCATCAATAAATGTGAGACGCTTGGACTTTATAGTTTTTGTATTGTAAGACTGGAAGATAGGGCAACTCTCTGAGAGAACAAAGCAAATCAACATTTGAATTTCTCACTTGTGCGATCATGCTGAGATCACCTGAGATTCACCCAAGAGGTGGTCAGAGTCTGGGGGATGTCACTGTAAGTCTACAGTCGCTGCTCATGGTGAAGCACTATAGCATCATGACTGACCACGGCTGCATATATCTGGTCCAATGTTGAAGAGCGGGGAGAAGGTGTCTGCTGAGTCTTCTTCCATGCTGGGGATCGAACCCAGGTCTCCTGCGAAGTAGGCGGAAGCTTAACCTTGGAGCCACAAGGTGGTGTTTACAACTCAGTATGCAGAGACAATAACTCAGTTCAAGGGCTTTACTTGAAAACACCTTAATTGATCCGATTGAGCTCGATCCGACTGGAATTTCGATCGGATTGAAAGCGGTGGTTTACTCCTTTTGTAATCCGATCGAGAGAACATGTAAACACTTGATCGGATTGAAAACCGAAACTACTTTTCGATTTCGATTTGAATCTTGTGACATATAAATGCGCACATCAACCCGATTACTTTATTTATCGTTCATGTAAACACAGTGATCGGATTGACTTCATTCCGATTGAACCATGTAAACGCAGCTAGTGATTTCACCCTGGCTGATCATTGGGAAATCGTACGGATTTGTGGTGATGAGCAGGGCCTCTGTATCAAAATCATTTTGACATTTATTTAGTTTCATTGATTGGTATAAAACAACACTAAAATAGAAGTAAATTAAAACATGACAGCTAAAATGTTGTGTCCGGTCATGAGCTGGTAGAAGATGTGGTCGCTCCTCTCAGCACACAGATGGAATATTACTCTTGACTTTTCCAGCAGATCTTCCAAAGACAAAAAATAAATAAGATTAATGCACATATTAGTCTCCAAATAAAGTATTTTTGCCGTAAAACAAGTTTTAAATATCAGCAGAGGCCAGTTTCCCAGCGGTCCCAAAGTGAATCCTGATGAATTTACCCTAAGCGGATTGAAATTGTTTAAAAAAGCTTAACTGTTTTCCAGCTTTGAGGTTGTGAGTGACTGAAGTTGTATAATGTTATAATGATTCATTAGTTTAATTTACAAAACGAGAGGAGTTGTCCTCTCACAGTCTTGGCATTACCATAAGCCTCCAGCAGAGGGTCGGCTGCCACAATTTGATCCTCCAATGATCCCTATATGTAATTGTGGGACAATGGATAGTTATTAGGTAAAGCACAAATACTAACCTGCATTTTTCCAGGGACATTTTCTGCCTTCTTCGATCCAGACATTGTACCAACAGTTGCAAAGTTTAGTGCTCACAGTCTTTCCTGCACCAGATTCTCCACTAGAGGTTCACAGTAGATCATTATTTAGTCATAAATCTTCTCTTGGCTTACATTATGATTGAAAAGCTTCAGGTTATTTCAGAAGAAGAATATCTACTCACGTAATCAGGACAGACTGGTTCTCACGATCTGAAATTAAACATGAAATGTTAACAGGAATGGTCATTATTGCTGCCTACACGTGCTTTTGATATTATTGTAATGCTAGTTTCCTAGTTAACTAAATGGACATGAACGCCCTCTCAAATCAAAATTTGAAAGCAATGAGCTCAGTCACGACTTCAGAAGTGGGAAGTAGTAAGTTTCCGATAGCACGTGAAGGCAGCATATGAAGCACTTACTAAATTAATGCATTCTTGAAGATTACAACCCATTTGGATCAGCTGAACCCATTTGCATCACACCTCAGGCAGGTATGGTTTATCTAATTGTTAACTAAAGACAACAAACACTTCTTTTTTATGAACTTTTTTAATTATTATTATTGTTTTTTTCCCCCATTGTGTCAAAGTTGTCATAACTCTCGCTGTCATAACACTTCTTGAATCCACTTACCAGTGAGCATGAACTAGTCGGAGTTGGAGATAATATACACATTTTGTTCATGAACTGTGCTATAATAATACATGCACACATGAGATCACAAAAAAAAATTCTGTAAAGAGTGGACATTATATTAATAATGCAATAGTTGCTATAATCCTGTTATCAGTATGCTCACAGATGTTGTTTTCTTTTATCTCACAGATTTGAGAATCACAGTGACCTGATACCTAAACAATTTTACATCACTGAATAAGAGACAAACATGTACCAATTGTCTTTAAAGGTTATTTATTTTCTTGCAAGAAAAGGCCAGCGGTCACACAGTCATAGAGAATGACCATGAGAGGAGGGCATCCTTCCTTTACTCCTGACTCTCCCCAAGGTTATTTCTCTAGGCCAAATGAAGATATGTCTTAGCCATAACTAACTTTGTTAGATTTGCTTATCATATGCTACCCTTGTAGTGGAGGCCCTTGGTCTCGGTCGTACATTAGTCACACATTTGCACGTATACGAAAGTCATACATATAGAACATATTACATTTCTCCCACACCGCGTTGGGCATATTCTGCATGAATAGGGTGAAGGTGAACTCCCTGACTGGGAGCAGGAACATTTTTTTTTTTTTTAGAAACACCAAACACCTTGGAAATGCCAGGTATGTGATGTTTACTTACAGTATATAGCCTATGTGAGCAGGATTTGTTTCCAGGTATGACTGTGTACTCAAACAGTGCATTTGACCTTATACTTGAATTATATTGTTAACTATATTCGAAATAAACTTCAAACTATACATATATATATTTATTTTGTCCTCACATCTTTTTTCTTGTAGCTCCCTTACCTGGCTGAAAGACTCATCTTAATCTCCTCGGATGTGAATCACAGCATTATTCATGATCATTCACATCTCACCCACACATATTGTCTTTGTAAACAAAAAGTGTCTTACAAAATTTAAATCAATATATTATTTTATGTGAATGAGTAGGCAGGATGATTTTCACTTTGTTTTAAACAACATCAAGTACTCAATACGTGTCCACAATATTTTTGAGTATGTTTTTTGTGACCTTATTTCAGCGACTTAACATTTTTGTTTTTTCAATAACCACGCATAAACGTTATTGTCTCCAATGTACATACATGTTGCTCAACTATTATTGTAGCTCTGTTTGTGCTGAATACAGTGCAATCAGACTTAATATGTTTATAAGCTACTGAAAAAAGCACAAATGTCAGGGCATGCCAACACTTCTCCAGGGCCCCGAAACCCCCTCAGACCCCAGAGGGTTTACAATGCTGCGCCCCATCCCTGGAATAATATATGACTTACGTAGATCATCCATGCTGCGTAACGCTCTTTGAGGTTATGCAGCACGGTAGGCTCATTGAGGTGGGTCATCATGGCCATGTCCTCAATTTTGTCATACTTGGGAGGATTCATGGGGAAGATTTCAGTGTCTTTCACCGTGATCGTCTATAAGGTTTTAAACATGGATGAGACATTTAGTACAAACACTTTATTTGTTTCACCTTGCAGTTTTACAGTCCACAGCATCATGTAAAACTTTTTTACAGAAGATCAACACATCTTTTAACTCTACTTACTTTCCCACACAGAGTTTTGACAGTAGCTTTGCCGCCTTCTTTACTAGCAAGAACACCCTTCAGGTACATCTCGCTCGGCTCTGTCACGAAGAATGCCGTTTTGGCTTCAAAGGGGGTGTTCTGAGCCTCTATTCTCTCTCTCTCCGGCTTCCGGAGGTAAATAAGTAAAGTTTATTTGTATAGCACCTTTCACAGAAAGTGCTGCACAGTAATACAAATAAACAGTAAAATAAAATAACAACTGTACAAGCACAAGCCTAGTACAACTCCACAACTGTACTACCATCAATTTACATAAAATTCAATAACAAACATATCATATTGTTAGTTAAAAGCTTGTCCAAAAAGATGAGTCTTTAAGTGTGTTTTAAAAGATTCCACAGAACTCAGTTCTCAGAGCTAAAGGGAGCGAGAGCTTAGGAGCCACAACACATAAAGCACGGCCAACTCTTGTCCTAAGGCCTGTTCTGGGAACAGTTAAAAGATCTCGGCCTGAAGACCTCAGAGACCGACAAGGTAAATGGTCGCCGGGCCGAAGCACTCCATTTCACCATCTCCCATGATTGGGTTTTTCTGCTAAAATGCTACATTTTTTGAAAATTTGTAGGTTTATTGAATTTAGGGTTAGGGTTAGGACAAAGTACATACATGGACAAAGAGTATTTTTAAAATGTCAACCAGATGTTACAGCAATAAAAAATAAAAATTAATTATTAATAGTTGTGGCACTGCAGAGTCTTGGCTCACTTACCTTCACAATGGTTGGCAGTCCTTGGGGAGTCCAAGACTTCTCCTTTTATAAATAAGATGTTGTCCCAGAAGAGCTGGCGCACTGTATTTGGTTATAATGGGTTGGGTTTTACTGCCTATATATGATTGCGTTAAACTGTTGCTATTTTTGTCCTAAGATGCAGTTACACACCCCATAGACTGATAAGAGAAGTCCTTGAAATGTCTTTTTTCCTTTTTTTCCCTGAATTGATCAAGGAGACGAAAGCATTTACTGCAATGGCACCATGTAACACTCTCCACTGAAAATCCCCAGTTTTTTTGACCAATGGTGACTTATACAAGGCTCTCCATTCTGGCTTTTCATCGACAGCAAGATTAAGTATATTTCGCCATGGTGTATCACACTTGTTATCTAAAGATTTCTTATTAAAAGCTTTTACACAAACCTTGTACAATTCTTTTCCAAGTACAACATTTGAACCCACAATCATTGTGCTTGGAAAAAAAAGTATTTTATACTTTACAAGTGTAAAGTATAAAATACGTTTTTTTATGTCAGTGTGGATTCTTTCCATTGTGAAAGTCGTATGGCGTATTTTATACATTTGTTGAAGGTTTAACTCATTTTTATTTTTATCACATAAACAGGACAGACTGTTTTTTTCTTTGCAATGAAAAGCAAGAAAGATGATGTTAAAAAGAACTAAGTCAATGCCACGTGTCTAAAGGACAATACATGAGTAAATCTCGAACCCGATAAACGCTTCCACACAGATGAGAATCCAAGGTCGTGTCAGGATTCGTGGATTTGGTTTGGGAAGAGCGAGTATCCTTGGCATGTGTATGATGATTTCAGAGCTCCTTCCCGGCGTCAGTTAATCCCACTGGAACGTCCCCAATGCCGTGGAGGAGCTGTCAGATGGCTCTGGGATACGGTTTCAAGCATATGCTAGTTGAGCATATTTATAAATAAGACATATTAAACAAGTTGTTCAGACTGAAATGGTTTGTGGAGTGAGAAGGCATGCCAGTGAGGGCAATCTAAATATATAGCCGTTACTGTGAATGTCCTCGATAATGTTTTTATTCCCAAACATTGGAAGATTGCACTCCTCATCCGGGAACTTTGAGTGACAGTTGAGTGATCCTGCAACAAATCCTGCCGTTTGTTGTTTGAACCGCTGTGTGTGTAAGAGAGTTTTTGTGTGTGTGTGTGTGTGTGTGTGTGTGTGTGTGTGTGTGTGTGTGTGTGAGAGAGAGAGAGCGAGTGAGAGAGAGAGAGAGAGAGAGTGTGAGAGAGTGTGAGAGAGAGAGTGTGTGAGAGAGAGAGA
This sequence comes from Rhinichthys klamathensis goyatoka, assembly GCF_029890125.1. NCBI lineage: Eukaryota > Metazoa > Chordata > Actinopteri > Cypriniformes > Leuciscidae > Rhinichthys > Rhinichthys klamathensis. Next base: position 131,245 of record NW_026606985.1, on the reverse strand, counting down.
GAGAGAGAGATTTGATTTTCAAAACCCTTTTATTACAATTTACACAACAACTATTATTACAATCTGCCAAACAACATCATTAATTTAAGACCAATAGAAAATCTTAAAAGATAGAAAACAGCAACTCTTCTTCAACAATTTTACAAAGGACCTTATTTAAACACCATCTTACCTCAAACGATAAAAAATCATGAATTAATCGATAATAATGATAATCAATCAAAATCCTAGATTTGACTAATTTTACAAAAATTGCTACCAAACTGTTGCAAACATTTTGCTCAATTTTTTCTTTTCTTGTGGTATAAATCGCCATTTTTGCCTGACCTAACAAGAAATTCAACAATTGACATCTATGACGAAATTTCATCACATATTTAAATCCACAAATAAACACATTCATTGAAAAAACCTCAGCAAAAGAACCAAAAAATTCTCTCAATATCTCAAATAAAGGTTTTAACCTCACACAGTGCATAAAAGCATGAAAAATAGTCTCTTTCTCCAAACAAAAAGGGCAGCCTTCAGTCACTTCAGAATTGATCAAGGAGACGAAAGCATTTACTGCAATGGCACCATGTAACACTCTCCACTGAAAATCCCCAGTTTTTTTGACCAATGGTGACTTATACAAGGCTCTCCATTCTGGCTTTTCATCGACAGCAAGATTAAGTATATTTCGCCATGGTGTATCACACTTGTTATCTAAAGATTTCTTATTAAAAGCTTTTACACAAACCTTGTACAATTCTTTTCCAAGTACAACATTTGAACCCACAATCATTATTTCTTTACAAACTAAAAGCATGCTGCTGTGTTCTCCCAAAATGGGAGAAATACCCAACTTGGGAAAAGGGTCTTTACAGTCAGGGTTTATTAACCCGTGTGAGTAATGATCCAGCAGTTCTGTCTCTTCCTCAGTAAGGGCCGATCTCCACTTTTTAAGTGCTTTTGCTACTATACGGCATGATTTGAGTCCTAAATGCTCAGCAATCGCGGTCACATTCCTAAAAGCTGGTCCCTCTATTTGATGTAGATGATCAATTTCTGTTAACTTGGCGTTACACAAAGTCCTTTCTGGTATGGAAAAAGAAAACTCACGTGATAAGTCCAAACGTGAGCCACCGACCAATGGTTCTCGAAGTAACCAAAACAGAGAAGCAGCATTGCTTTCCCTGCTTTTCTTAAACAGAGACCAGACTTTTAATAAGTTACGATAAAAAACTGGAGAATTAGATAGTTTCAATCTTTGAGAGTCCAACCAGAATAAAGTTTTGTCCAATCCTAGCCCTTCGATATTCCGGAGGATCGCACAGGCAGCCGCCATCCAACTGGACTCCGAGGAGCACTTTAAAAGTCTCTGTACGTATTGCAGACGAAATGCAGCCGTTCGGCTCTGCAAGTGTATCAAACCAAGTCCTCCTTCGTCTTTTGATAGATACAACACACTCTTTGATACCCAGTGCATTCTGTCCCAGAAGAAATCGATTAACATTGCCTGGATTTTCATCAGTACATCTACTGGGGGATCTATACAGGCTAGGCGGTGCAAAAGTGCAGAGGCAACCAGATTGTTTATAATCAAAATTCTACCTTTATAGGAAATTTTAGGGAGTAAAAACCTCCACTTATCCAGTCGCCCTTTGACCTTTTCAACAGTGCCTTCAAAATTCTTTTTTACAACCTTTTCATTTCCTACAAAGACTCCCAAATACTTAAAACCATCTCTTGTCCAGTTTAGTCCATCAGGAACTCTTGGTTCACCTTTTGGCCATTTTCCAACTAATATGGCTTCACTTTTTTTCCAGTTAACCTTTGCTGAAGAAAGAGTTTTGAAATCATCTAAAATCTTCAACATCACATTGATATCATTGGGTTCACCGATTATGACAATGACATCATCAGCGTATGCTGATAACTTAAAAACAGTAGTACAATTTGGCATACACAGTCCACACACATCAGATCTTAGTTTGTTTAACAGGGGTTCTATGGCTAAGGTGTATAACATACCTGACAGCGCACAGCCTTGTCTAACACCCCTGTACACACTGAACGGAGAGCATAAGTCACCATTAATCTTTAAAGAGCATATTGCAGGTAAAAAAAAAAATCTAAATTAATATATAACCTTGTATGAAAATACCATATGAAAAGGTAATGCAGGATTTAAAATGTTTTAAAACGACATAAGGGCACTAATTTAGTAGATAAAGAGAGCGTTTCTTGGACTGCTCGTAAAAACGGCTTTTTTTTCAACATCGCGTCATTTTACGTCACGCTAGGGAGCCTCAGCCTCGCCTCAGTGCAGAGTAGGCTGGCATTCAGTGAGAGCGGCCGTGAGTCAGTGTGTTTTCGGTAGTTTTTGTATTTCAATCTATCATCGTCATGGTAAATTATTGTGTTTGTGGAGGTTGCAAAAACTCCGGCCTGTCAGGACATCGAGTCCACAGGTTTCCATAACAAGAAAAAGGACGGTGTTGTATATCTTTCGTGCCTGGTGCGGTGTGTGCCGGTGAAGAGACGGGATTTCTCTTCCGCATCGGCTTCGAGAAACGCGGTCGTGTGTAGCTTTCACTTCAGATCGTGTGTAGCGTTCACTTCAGATCGTGTGTAGCGTTCACTTCAGATCGGAGGATTATCATCCCGGCGATATGATGGAGTTTAACATGGGATGCCGAAGCAAGAATATTGATCGTCGTATACAGGCGCGCTGGAAGCTGTTTCATGCGAGGGGGGCTGAGGGCTGGGTTGGAAAATATGTGACGTCATTGTGTTATGGCTGACGACAAGACATGACATTTCTCTGTATATGTTGTAGCCATTCAAGAAAACATATTTAGTTTCATATTTATGTTTAAATATTATAGGCTAATGTTATTTTTTATTTAATCAATGTTGATTATGAAAGTGAGCGCGCAGCGTGAGAAAGACATGATACATGAGATCATGAAATACCCAAAATGTCTGGAGACATGTCACGAGGAGTGGGTAAGACATGATTTTTACCTTCACTAAGTTTTTTTATTGTTGTTGTTGTAGAAAGACTCTTTTAAAAATATTTTCGTTTAGTAAAAATTGTATCTTAATTTTGATATGTTTTATCAAACAATTGCCTGTATTTAATAGCTAAATAAGAAGCAAATATAGCAGACAATGTAAGGCGCCGGCGATCACTTGCATTGCACGTAAACTGGAGGGCGCCTCACAGATTTTATAAATATAGGATATCTATTAGCTTGAAATATCTTCTTTTAAACGAAACTATTCAAAACGAAAAGAAATAGACGACTCTCTGATTATGTAATCAAATGTGCATTTCTCTCTGGCGTTCATGGCGAGTCCGCATAACTTCATCTTTGCAGCGACACAGAAAACACCTGTTTATTAATAAACAATTAAATGTCTCCTTGCTATTTTTGACACATTAATAATCATTACTTTCGCCGGTTCTTTGTGGCAAGGTTTATGAGTGCGGGCGGGCGCTTGAGTGCGGCTATATTAGGCTACGTAAACGCTCATCCTGTAGCCTATTTAAGTAATTAAATCAATATAAAGGGGCGATGTGTCCACAGTGGCTAAAATGAACAACTACTAATCGACTAGAAGAAAACTTTAGTCGGAGGCAGCCCTTATTCTGGGTTGAGCGCGCGACCCTGAGCGGAATGAGCGAGCGGAGGGATTCAGAAATGCGCTCTCCGCTCACATGCTCTGATCGGAACAAACTAAGCATGACAAATTCAAACTTTATTTCATTTTCTCCGTAGCTTGAACACTCAAACACAGCATGTCTATTTTCATTTTTTCCCCCACGTTTTTTAGTACAATATGTTAGTCCACAGACCCCGCAGCACCCCCCTTCCCGCGCTACTGGTCGTATACACTGTAGGCTACCAATGGCATCAAATAGTGTGATATAGGTAGTCATGCCCTAAATAGAGGCAACTTGTAATTGAAAAACAAAATTACTAGGTTGATTAAATATTTAAATCTTTAATTTTCTGTTTATGTTATAACCCAGATGAAAAAAATGTTTTAAAAATGTACTTGAGTATGTTTTTAGTAACTTACAATAGAAATATACTCAAGTATAGTTTTTATACATTTAATACTATACATCTACCCTAAACATACTAATGTCTGCAGGCCTGATATACGATGGTAATAATCTGTACAATATTGTGAGCACAGTGTATATCGTTAGCGAACGTGTATCTATAAGCACGTCTCTCACCAAGACACCTGTCCTGTTCTCCACTGGTTCTCCTCACACCACAACTCAATGTGTCTCTGACCGTTCTGTCTGACATTAGTCCTGGCCTGTCCTGCTCTCTTGGCAGCATAGCAGGCTCATAATTGTATGGCTGTAGTCCGTCATACGAGTAAGTATTTCCTCAGCGTCCGAAATGCTATTGCGATCCATTGTTTTCCTGTTGTTTGAATCGACCGTTCTCCCGCCCGTTACGTCACGCCCATTTTCAGACGCGGAAGTAAAATTTTCTCACAAAAACGACTCCAGAAGCTTATGTAGCGTATTTATAAGAATATTTTAAAGAAAATCTAGTTCCTACATTATTTTTCTATACATTGACTCGTTGGGTCGTCTAACCTGCAATATGCCCTTTAATATACTCTCAACGCCACAGTACATCATTTTAATCATTTCAATAAACTCTGAACTAAAACCAAAGGCTTTTAAAACACTCCATAAATAAATATGCTCGACTCTGTCGAAAGCCTTCTCTTGATCGATTGATATCATACCAAAATCTACGTCAAAGATCTTTCCACAGTCAAAAATATCTCTGATAAAAGAAACATTATCAAAGATTCTCCTTCCTGGTACGCAATATGACTGATCTGGATGAACAATCGATTCAATGACTTCCCCCAATCTGATTGCCAAAGCTTTAGACAATATTTTGTAGTCGTTACATAATAAACTTACTGGTCTCCAATTTTTGATGTCGTTTAAATCTCCTTTTTTAGGCAATAAAGTGATAATTGCTCTACGGCAGCTTCTTGGCAGTTGTCCATTTGCCAGACTCTCATTAAAAACTGTTACTAATTCTGGACCCATTTCTACCCAAAACGATTTATAAAATTCAGTTGTAATGCCATCAATACCTGGTGCTTTTCCATTTCCCATTTTTTTAAGGGCATTTTCGAGCTCAACTAAACTCAAAGTTTTACTAATTTCCTCATTTGCATTTTTAGTTATTTGAGGTAAATTTTCAAAAAAATTAAAATTACCATCTTGCTCTTCGGAAATTTCACTTTTGTACAACTCTTTATAAAAATGTACAGCTCTCTTCCTAATATCCGAGGGATTTGTCAACAAAATCCCTTCTTCAGACTGCAAGGCGTGAATGAACTTTTTCTGACCGTTCTTTTTCTCTAGACTGAAAAAGAATTTTGAAGGAGCATCCATTAATTCTGCACTTTGAAAGCAGGATCTAGTGATAGCACCTTGTGTTGTACAACCTAGGATGTCAGATAACAAATTATTTTTCTTTTTTATGTGCTCTATATAGGTGGCATCCTTTGTGGACTCTGCAAGCTCTTGTAGCTTCATCAACTCTTCTTCTAACATACTCATTGAGCTATTTTTGTCTCTTGTGGCGTTGTGAGTATATTGTTGACACAATTGTTTGATTTGTATTTTTACAAAATCCCACCACTGCTGCAATGTTAAGAAGGACGATTTCATAGCTTTAGCATTTGTCCAGAACTCTTTAAAAACTTCTCTAAAAAAGTGTCAGATAATAAATTATTGTTGAAATGCCAATAAGCACTTTTTGATTTGACAAAACTTTTTGCTACAACACATTTTATCAAACTGTGATCGGAAAAACAAACCGGAATTCTTAAACATTCTCTAAACATGCTTAATTGATGCTTAAAACCATAGAATCGATCAAGCCTTGCCAGCGATAACTGATTATCATGAGCGTGAGCCCAAGTGTACTGTCTCTGTATACCATGGAATCCTCCATATATCAATTATGCTATGAGACTTTTTCATTTGAATTAGCCTCTTTCTGGATTGCATGTGTGGTTCAACATGATTTCGATCTATGACATTTTCAGTACAATTAAAATCCCCTCCTAACATTAAAAAATCATCATTGTTACACTCATTTAAAACATCATCCAGAGTGTTCAAAAATACCATTCTTTCCAATGCCAATGTTGGAGCGTATACACAGACAAAAACAAAATAACTATTTTCAAATACAGCTTTA
>NW_026606985.1:60000-120000 GCF_029890125.1 Rhinichthys klamathensis goyatoka | reverse complement strand
CTGTAATCTCCTGTTACTGTAATCTCCTGTTATCACTGTAATCTCCTGTTACTGTAATCTCCTGTTACTGTAATCTCCTGTTATCACTGTAATCTCCTGTTACTGTAATCTCCTGTTACTGTAATCTCCTGTTATCACTGTAATCTCCTATTACTGTAATCTCCTGTTATCACTGTAATCTCCTGTTACTGTAATCTCCTGTTATCACTGTAATCTCCTGTTACTGTAATCTCCTGTTATCACTGTAATCTCCTGTTACTGTAATCTCCTGTTATCACTGTAATCTCCTGTTATCACTGTAATCTCCTGTTATCACTGTAATCTCCTGTTACTGTAATCTCCTGTTATCACTGTAATCTCCTGTTACTGTAATCTCCTGTTACTGTAATCTCCTGTTATCACTGTAATCTCCTGTTACTGTAATCTCCTGTTATCACTGTAATCTCCTGTTATCACTGTAATCTCCTGTTACTGTAATCTCCTGTTATCACTGTAATCTCCTGTTATCACTGTAATCTCCTGTTACTGTAATCTCCTGTTATCACTGTAATCTCCTGTTATCACTGTAATCTCCTGTTATCACTGTAATCTCCTGTTACTGTAATCTCCTGTTATCACTGTAATCTCCTGTTATCACTGTAATCTCCTGTTATCACTGTAATCTCCTGTTACTGTAATCTCCTGTTATCACTGTAATCTCCTGTTACTGTAATCTCCTGTTATCACTGTAATCTCCTGTTACTGTAATCTCCTGTTATCACTGTAATCTCCTGTTACTGTAATCTCCTGTTATCACTGTAATCTCCTGTTACTGTAATCTCCTGTTATCACTGTAATCTCCTGTTACTGTAATCTCCTGTTATCACTGTAATCTCCTGTTATCACTGTAATCTCCTGTTACTGTAATCTCCTGTTATCACTGTAAAGCTGCTGGGAAACTCTGTAGTGTTAAAGCGCTGTATAAATGAACGAGACTTGGTGACGGTGAATTATGTCTTTCTAAGATCTGTTGGTCTAGGTTGTTTTTAATTGTTGATTGTTTTTGTTGCTATTTTGTGTATTTTCTCTTTACAGTATATCAGTATGTGCATTCCTAACACTAGAAATGTAACGTTTCTTCAGCTAGGGGTTAAATTAACATGCCTTTAATTATAGCAGCAATATTTCTTTTTGTGGTGAGCAGGACGGCCGAGGGACGTGAGAGAACGTCGCGAGGCCGGTGGTGCGATTGCTAATGAGCAGCACCTGTGAAGCACACCGGTCTCGCATCTCTCACGGAGGAGCGGAAGCATAAAGGAGGAGCGACGGAGTGGATGATCGAGAGAGGAACAGGCCTGCTTTTGTTTGTGTTTTGTTTTATTTTGGTAGCCAGCAGTCGTCCGTGAGGGGCTGCTGGCAGGTAGTTATATTTTATTTTGGGTAGCCAGCAGTTCCGTGAGGGACTGCTGGCAGGTATTGTGTTTATTTCATTTAAAATAAAGTTTTATTTTGATTGTCCGCCGGTTCCCGCCTCCTTCTTCCCTGAACATTGCTACACTTTTCTTTCAGCATTTCTGCTGTTTCCTATAGGACACTGAATCTGTTTTTGGCAGAAGTGAGAATCTTTTACACAAGTGACCAGCAGGCCTTATAAGCTCCGGAAAATATCAGGCCTGAGGTTAATATACGTATAAAAATAGATTTTGGTTGTGGCTGTGCGTCTGTGATATGGATGGTTTCTTCAGCTCACATCTGTTGCGAGATTCCTGAGATGTTTTTCTCAGTCTCTGAGGAACTGTGCTGTATATTCCCATCCAAAGGAAACACTTTACACACTAAATAGGACAAAGCTCTTTTTTCTTAATTCTACTAGTTACTAGACTAGGCTAGAAGAACTAGTCTACTAGCTCTATTTTATTATTATTATTATGAGTAGAGTTATTGCAGAATACTGACATACTGATGTGTTTTTCTGAAGGACTGAAGGGAAGCCTAAACTTAGTTCAGTTCAGTTCATTTATTTATAAAGTACATTTAAAAACACTCACATGACTGCCCAAAGTGCTGTACAGGTATATGCTAAAAATCAATGAGACACAACTAAGAAACTACATGTATAGATAAAGGAAAAAAGACAATGAAATCAAATAAATAACGTAAAGAGTATAGACGTTAACAAGTATTAAAAGCTAATGAGAACAAGTAGGTTTTCAGCAGAGATTTAAAAACAGATAGAGAAGAAGCTACTCTAAGTTGTGGTGGCAAGCTGTTCCACAATCTAGGCCCCACCACCGAAAAGGCTCTATCTCCTCTACGTTTGAGTCTTGTACGAGGAACATTGAGGATATTTAGGTTACTTGATCTTAGGCCGCGGGACGGACTATAGGAGTGTAGAAGATCAGACAGGTAACTTGGGGCAAGATGATGCAGACATTTGTAGACTAAAAGGAGAATTTTATAGTCAATCCTGAATTGGACTGGTAGCCAATGGAGAGCTCGCAGGATGGGAGTGACGTGATCGAATTTTCGTTTTTTCTTGAGAAATTTGGCCGCAGCGTTCTGGACCAATTGAAGACGAATGAGCTGGGACTTAGAAATGCCGCAGTACAGTGAATTACAGTAATCCAGGCGGGATGTTATAAAAGCATGGATAGCTGTCTCAAGGGATTTTTCGGGCAAGAAGTGCTTAATTTTGGCAAGAAGGCGGAGTTGAAAAAAGCTAGTAGCGACAACAGAAGACACCTGTTTCTCTAGAGTTATTCGACTGTCCAGGAAAACTCCTAGGTTCCGTACACAGCTTGTATTAAATATGGATAAATTACCTAAAGTGGTGTAGTCAAACTCAAATTTGTCAGATGGGGCAAAAACTATAACCTCAGTCTTTGAATCGTTTAAAGTTAAAAAGTTACTTGCCAGCCAAAGCTTTACCTCATCGAGACAGTCCATTAGAGATTTAAATGCAGAGGGGTCATTTCTTTTTATCGGCAAATAGATCTGCGTATCGTCCGCATAAAAATGGAAAGAGATACCATGCCTTCTTATAATCGAGCCTAAAGGAAGCATGTACAGAGAGAAAAGTGAGGGAGATAAAATAGAGCCCTGAGGGAGTCCAGTTTCAAGGGGAGCAGCAGAGGAGGTAAAACTGCCAATCCTGACTGAGAAATATCTGTCGGTTAGGTAGGATTTAAACCATTTTAAGACTGAACCTTTCAGCCCCACATCTTTTAATCTAGATAGCAGAAGCAAATGATTGACAGTATCAAACGCTGCAGTTAGGTCCAAAAGAATTAAAACCACAGAGTCACCAGCATCAGTAGCAACTAAAATGTCATTTAGCACTCTCAGCAAAGCAGATTCTGTACTGTGGGAAGACTTAAAGCCGGACTGAAAAATTTCTGCGATTTTTGACGTGTTTAGAAATGACTGAAGTTGGCACAATACAATCTTTTCTAAAATCTTTGAGATAAAAGGAATCACAGAGATGGGTCGATAATTGTTAAAAACAGAAATGTCTAAGGAAGGTTTCTTGAGAACTGGAGTGACAAAGGCCATTTTTAGGGATGAAGGGACAGAGCCGGTTACTAAACATTTGTTCACAAAAGATAACAGGCCAGGCCAGGGCTGGACTGGGACAAAAAATCGGCCCGGGCATTTTGGCCCAGACTGGCCCACTATATAACACATCCGAACTTTGCACGCCCTTGAATATGTATACCAACTCCTATTAAAACCACTAATGCCATAAGTGAATAGGAGTGAGTAAGAGTTAACCGATGAAAATAACTACTAAGTTGAACTATACTCCACAGTGATGAATCCTAAAGCAAGCTATAAACTGGGATAGCAATACCGTTTTTTCCCACAGGATTTTGGGAAATCTGTGGTGAGTGCACCTCTGTCCCTCTAGGGGGGTTCGGGGGCATGCTCCCCCGTAAGAAAATTTTGTGCTTTTTAATGTTAAATTCATCAATCTGGTGCACTTTGAGAGTTAAAAATAAAGAGCTCCAACCCATATTCAGTGTGCAAATTGAACAAAGAAAAACTCAAAACTCTTTTAGTTGTGATATAGTGTCTGTCTACATTACACTACTACATAATAATAGTTATAATATTAATCCCATGGCAGTAATAGCCATATGTTGTAAAACAAATGCACTGAAAAATAAAAGCAACTTTCATAATTAGTTTCGTACTAATTTCTATACAGAGATAAGCACATGATCTTTTATTTTGACGGAAACGGCATCAAGCTTTTATTTTGAAGAAAAATATGGTTTACAAACTCATTAAGTTACTCATTATTGTCTCATTACAATTCTAATAAAATGCGTAATCGTCAAATATGCAGATGTGTAAATAATGCGTAACTGGGTTGTGGGTTCCTACATAGCCTAATGGTGTGTTCACACCGAACGCGAATTTAATTATTTGGGCGAGTAGATTACATACAAAGTCAATGCAACGACGCGAATAGACGCATCATTCGCGCCGGGCGTTGCGAATGACGCGAATTGGGCGACGCGTTTGCCGCAAATGTCTTCTGCGCAAGATGAAAATTTTGAACTCGAGCGAATGTTCAAGCGTCTAACTAAACGCGATAGACTAAGACGCGTATTTGACGCTCTATTCGCGTTCGGTGTGAACACATAAGTGTTGTTGTGACAGTAGCCTAGTTCTGCTTACCACAGTTCTCTGCACTCACTCATCTCTCTCCTTATCCTCCTCACTATCCTCATCAGACACTTGAAGGGCCTTTGAAGTTTCTTTTTTCATGCTATTTCTCTGCACATTCCTTGCGTTTCTTCTCCATCGCTCTGACTATTTTGACAGATACACACTGACACTGCTCGCTCACTCAGAGCTCGAAGGGGCAGGAGTTTAAAGATGTGATTGGACCAGCCCAGTGTCAATCAAGAAAATAACCAATGGGCTGCTGATTTATGCGTTTCATCATGCGCCGTCTGTGAGAAAAAGAAAAACATACGGTGATTTTTTTTGTCCAATGCATTACACCGGCACAAAGATCCCAGAGCCGCCAATTAAACAAAACTAAACGCAATGGCCCGCCGATATACGAGTTTTATGTGCCGTTCAAAAAAAAAAAAAAAAAAAAAGAAGAAGTATGAGATGTATCGGCCCACAAAGCACGTCGGCCCACCGGGCAAATGCCCGGTATGCCCGATGGCCAGTCCAGCTCTGGGCCAGGCCCAATAGACTCTGTTAACATTTTAAAAAACCGAGGATGAATGTCATCAGAAGGGCAGAAAGAGGGTTTGAGGGTGGCAATAGTTTCAGCCAGGGACTGTGAGGTAATGGGTTTGAAAACCTCCCATGAGATTAGTGGCATAGTCAAAGCATACGGAACATTATATGACATTATTGTCTGGGGCCTTAAATTAGCAATTTTCTCAATAAAGAAACTCAAGAAGCCCTCACATAGTGCATTCGATGGGTTTGGGAAAGTGTTGACAGGTGGATTTAAGGCAGCGTTTATAACAGAGAACAAGATCTTAGGTCTGTGATGGTTATTAGAAATGATGTTAGAAAAATAAGCAGCTTTTGCGGCCTTTGCAGCTGACTGGTATGCCACTAGGCAGGTCTTGAGCGATTTGGATGATGTTTGAAGTCTGTCTTTTTTCCATTTCCGCTCTGCTTTCCTACATGCTTGTCTTAATGAGCGGGTCTCAGGGGTTTGCCACCGATCAGTCCTAATTTTAGGTTTAAAAACTTTCAGAGGGGCAGTTTCATTTAACACCTCCAGCCATGAGTCTTTAAGCAGCTCCAGATGTTGGTCGACATCTAGATCAGGAAGAACTGAATCTAGCGACAATTGAGAACTCAGGTCATTAAAGAGCATATTAAAATTCACAAGAAACTGAGATGAAAAGTGCCGAGCTTGAGTTTGAACATTTGCAGGTGAATAGAGCAGATTAGGGAGAGACATATTAAATACAATAGGCTTGTGGTCTGAGATCAGTGTGTCCGATATTTCAATCTCAGAGATGGAAAAACCATAGGTAAGCACTAAGTCCAAAGTGTGGCCATGGGTATGAGTAGGACAATTTATCCACTGCACAAGATTAAAAGACTCAACGAGGCTTAAAAATTCCGTCGAAAGAGTAATTAATGGACAGCAAACATGAATATTAAAAACACCAATTATTAGAAAGCGATCAAAGTTAGTAGTGATGTTTCATTTCATTTTATTAAAGGATAACCCCTTGAGATGGAACATCTCATTTTCGAGGGGGTCCTCAAGATAACACCAAACACTTACACATTCGCACACACACATGCTCTTCTTCACAACCAACCACCTCAACCTGTCCCACCTCTGTCCAAAGCATTTTCACATAAACAATATAGTATGACATTAAGATATTACAGGAGAGAACCATTTTTGACAAAACTACAAAAACAAACAAATATAACCTAGATTTACATACCAATACAAAAATACATACCTATATACACATATGCATACAAACGTGCCTGCACATACATCATTTCTTACTAAGGGCATTAGAGACACAAAAGCTCATATGCCAGAAAAACATATACATTGATCACACGATTGCAAATAAGTTAAAAGGGCTGACTTAAAGAGTGGAAAGGAAGAGATGGACCTTAAGGAACAAGGTAAACTGTTCCAATCTGAGGGGGCTTTGAATTTGAAAGCACGTCTTCCAATTTCTTTAGATATCTTTGGGACAGAAAAAAAGGGATGATCAAGGTGTCTCAGGCCATAAGTTGACCTATATAGAACTAAATATTGCTTCAAATAAAAAGGATAATTAAAAAATATACATTTATAAACAAACTGAAACCAGTGTAGCTGACGTCTAGCCTTTGGTGATAAAAGATTCAATTGTTGGTACATATGACAATGATGGGTTAGAAACGGACATCTCAACACAAATCGACAGAGACTGTTATAGACTATATTTAAGGATTTAAGGTGTGATTCTGTTGTACTCATATAGACAAAGTCAGCATAATCAATAATAGGAAATAGAAGCTGAGTTACAATTCTTAGTCTAATCAATTGTGTAAAGCAATTAATTGAGCGGTATAATAGTCTCAAATTATAGTTTACTCTTTTCACTATATAGTCAATATGAGGCCTGAAGGAGAGGCTGGAGTCAAGCCAGAGGCCCAAGTATTTAAATTCCTCAACATTCTCCACAAATGTACCATCTGAAAATTGAAATGTTAAACTATTACCATGGTTATGTCGGGCAGATCTAGTGGAAAATAACATACTATAAGACTTACTTTTATTCAATATAAGTCCATTATTCGAGAACCACTTTTGAATAGTATTAAAATCAAGTTGCAGTGATGATTGAATTAAATTAATATCACGTTTTGAAGAATAAATGACTGTATCATCAGCATACAAGAGAATTTGACTATCAGAGCACACTTGTGGGAGGTCATTAATGAAGATGGAAAATAAAAGAGGGCCTAAACAAGAACCTTGAGGAACACCCTTTTCCATTATCATGAACTGAGAGAAAGCACCATTAAAATTTACACACTGACATCTGTAGTGAAGATATGAATTAAACCATAAAATGGACTGTTCGGAGAGACCAATATTGTATAATTTATCAAGGAGAATATAATGATCAACCAGATCAAACGCTTTGGTAAGATCTATAAATATTGCTCCAGTGGACATATTATTGTCCAAAGCAGACGTAACATCGTTAACAAATTTTGTAAGAGCAGTAGTGGTGGAGTAATTGGGCCTAAAACCTGATTGGTTTGGAGAAAAAATAGAAAACTCATTAATGTATTTAAACAGTCTCTTGAATATAATTTTTTCAAATACTTTTACTACATTACTAATAATTGAGATTGGTCTATAATTGTTAGAATCAAGAGAATCACCACTTTCGTATAAAGGTGTTACTCTAGCACACTTCCACATGACTGGAACTTTGCAAGTAGATATAGATAAATTAAATAGATCACATAATGGATCACATATATCCATATGATGTCTCCCAATAATTCTGTAAACTCAAGAATAAAGTCCTTTACAAGATGAGGGGGGCGATACAACACTGCTAACAGAACAGGGCCATTCCACTCAAGCCTTAATAACTGCACTTCAAAACTAGAAAAAACCTTTACTGGAACCATTTTACAATGAGCAAGGAAAGACTGTTTTAAGACAGTCACCAAGCCGCCCCCACGGCCGTTATGACGGGGAGAATTAAAAAACGAGCAGTCATTTGGAACCAGTTCAGAAAAGGGACTTAAATCTCCCACCTGTGTCCAAGATTCCGTGATAAACATGAAGTCCAGCTTGTGCAAAGAGAAAAAGTCATTCAACAAGAACGTCTTATTCACCAAGGAACGAGCGTTTATCAACGCCATTTTTGGAGGAGTGATGACGTTGAGGGTGAGCGGAGCTCTGCTCAGCGGACGAAGGTTCGCGTGATTCACTCCTCCTTGGCGCGTACGAACGCGGAAGTGGGCAGAGTCGAGCCATGGGCCAGATGACGAGCAGGAAGGTTAAATGGGGTGGAGCCAGCGCGGGGCGAGATCCAGCGAACGGCAGACGACAGCATAACCATCGCGGACCGACTTCCATGTCGACGACGCGCGGCTATAAGGTTCGTAAATAAAGCGATCTGCTTCGGCCTTTTTGGCCGCGAGAACGGAGGTTCGAATATTCAGCAACGTTTGACGGTCATATGTCAAAAATGCACAACAATTTGAGACCAAAACAACTAGTAGGAAGAGTGACAGACGGCAAGCCATCCACAACGGCGCCATCTTTCCTCCTCGGAGGAACTAAACTTATACATGCTGTGTACAACCTTTTTTTTCTTAAAGGTATAGCGGAGGATCTTTCCGCATTTTAGAGAAGACCCGCCCTCTCCAATTTTTTTACTAACTAATTTTTTTCTAACTTTTACTAGCAGTGATTTTAAATGGATTTCTCCAAATAGCATGACAAACTTTACCTGTCTAGTTGAATCTTCGCGACTGCGGCATCAGTGGGAAGCCCAACCTGTGCTTTTAGCGCACGCCAGCGTGTGAAATATTCACCCAAAATCACTCTGGTCTTGTTTCTATATTCTGCGGCCTTTCTCTTCTTATCATACACTTCGTATACATTTTTTCTCCTTCGACCCTCAGCCATTTTCAAAGGAATGGCTGAAACCGTAACTCATCACACATAATACACCTGAAAGTGAGCATGCGCAGAAAGCGAAAACTACGTAGGGACGAGCACGTACGGCGGCCTTACGTAAACATATCACCAGAATGATTGACAACTAGGAGGACCAATAGTCTTGATGATCCACCCGGAAAAAGAAAATCCTCCGCTATACCTTTAATTCTACTAGTTACTAGTTCTATTTTATTATTATTAAACGCACGTGATCGTTGTCATGCGGTGAATCCGGCCAATCGTGGAACAGCTGTGACGTCATCAGAGCTCGTGCAGCCCAGAGCAGCCGCTCTTCAGAAGCTGCGCTGGCTGAGTTCTCCGGCTGCTCTCGAATCGCTCTCGCGGTATTTTGATGGCATACGTCACAGTCACGTGGAGTCGGCGCTGTATCAAGTCGGACAACATTTCTAACCGGCATGCACTGCTTCAAGTCAGCCGCCGATCGGTCTGCGCAGAGCTGCATGAAGTCGAACAAGCCTTCCGACTTCACGTCTCCGTTTGCAGCTCCTCCCCGCCTGCACGCGGCTACTCTCGCCGATCGCTTACATCCAGCCGCAGCCGATGTCGAACACACCTTTTGTCTGTGGATTGTTTCTGATCTCCCATAGGTAAGTAGCGGCACCTGTGGGTAATCAGCGCTCCTGTGTGGCTCTCTATGCTGATTCGCTCTTGTCGGCGTGTGCTCGGTATAAAAGCTGACCAGTTTTGCAGTGCGACAGAGCAGACCCGGCGCCAGACACAAATTCACGGACGGGCATTCATTTTTTTAAGGGGGGCAAAAATGAAAACAACGTCACTGCATAATAACATAATCGATTATGATACTATGCAATGATCGATAGAGCATAATAATTATATAATAGGCTACTGACACTAAAGGTTCGATCTTGCAGTCCGAAATTCTCACATATAAAAAAGGCTACGACCTCAAGTTGTGTCAATCACGTTTACACACTGCCTCTGCAAATTTTGGAATTGTGATCAGTGGGTGCTGTGAATTATTATTTAAAAAAAAAAATTGGGCATGTTGTGTGGACCTCTGTCCTTAGGGGGGTTCGGGGGCATGCTCCCCCGCAAGAAAATTTTGTATATTTTAGGTTTAAATGCATCAATCTGGTGCACATTGAGAGCTCAAAATTTAGAGCTTCAACCGGCTTCGACCGATGAACTGTGCACATTGAACAAAGAAAAAGCATGACTAGGGCTCAAACATCTTGTTAGTTATGATATAGTCTCAGACAGTCTACATTACATTGTATTTTATTTTATATTAAGCTATAGAATAGGAAAATTACAATACTTTTGTAGAAATAAACCCTTGAGCTTTTATTTAGGAGAAAACACAAGATCACCATGCTGATCGTGTGAGCAAGAGTGCACTTTTCTTTAAATCACGCAGCACACACAGAATGCCTAACGTTACTTAATTAAAGTCTTGTGCTGTTTATCCAAAAAAACGAAATATAATACCGAAAACACTCGACATGTCAACAAAACATAAACATCTTCCCAAACACATATCAAGCTTATTTAAAAACCTCGAAAGCATAAACACTCATTCAAAGTAGCCTATGCAACGTAGCCTATTACGTATTCAGAATACAAATGAGTAGGCTAACAGTAGGCTAGTCTCCACAGAGCATAAAATATTCATTTCATTTTATTTTTCGTGGAAAAAACAATGTTACGGACGTGAGCGCTCTGAAAGCGGCACTAAAAGATGCTTTAAAACTTTCAGAGACATCAAACAGAAAGCACAACCTTTCTTTAAAGTGAATTTCGTTTTGTATTAATTGTATCTTAATTTTAATCAATGTTTCATCAACCAAATGCCTGGATTTAATAAATAAGAAGTATAGCAGACAATAATGACGAACTGGAGCCGCCGGCGCGTGAACTGGAGCTCGTCTCATGAACCGAAACTCAGTGTATAAGGTAGCCTACTCGCCTCACAGACATGTCTACTTTTAAACAGAACAATTCAAAACGAAAGAAAACAGACTACAGACTGCCCCCTGCTCATGAAATGTGCATTTCTCTATCGCGTTTGAACGAAACGTTTGAATGAATGACTCAAAGACTCGCTTAATAAGACCGCTAGGCGCTATCACATGCATTTCCGCGCTCACTATCGACAAACCAATCAATCCGTTTACAATTTTAAAAAAAGCAGACCAAACACATTTTTATTTTTATTCAGGAGTTATGTAGGTATTCAAAAGGATAACTTTTGATTAGGGATGGCCCGATACCGATACTGGCATCGGGGATCGGGCCATCCCGAGGAACTGTCAGCTTTTAGGATTTATTAAGGGAGCGCACTTTGCGTGCATTCAGTCATGCCAGACCATGCACGCAGTAAACTGCTTGCTTTTATGTTAAATTAACAGTGGTTTGTGTGTTAATACATTTATTATTTTACTCATTTTTATTTATTTTTAGACTTGTTAAAACAAGCAGAGAAGAAAATAAAAACAGTCTTCTAACCTGTGTTCTAAAATAGTCGTCGTCTTTTCTGGGAGCCTATTACTTTTGCGGTAGAAATATCGGTATCGGTACTCGGTATCGGCAAGTACACAAATGTAAATACTCGTACTCGTATCGGTTTGAAAAAAAATGGTATCGGGCCATCCCTACTTTTGATAACAGTAGCCTATTGATAAAAAAGATATTGTGCAAACAAGCAAGGACTGGTGGGACTTGACGTGGAGTTGGTGAAGGGAGAGACTCGCTCAGGGCGGGCACTAGTGACTCACAGGGCGGGCCAGGCCCCCCAATGCCCGCCCATGGTGCCGGGACTGCGACAGAGGCGGGAGGTTTTCCCCTCCGTCTCTCTTCTGAAGAGACTAGGGTGACCACCCGTCCCGCTTTGCGTTGTACCGCACAGCATTTTCACCCCTTGTCCCGCACGTCGCATATTGAGAAAATGTCCCGCATTTTCATCAGTCTGTTGGTATTTAATTATCATATCAAGAAAACGTGCATGCGTTGTTTTGCCTTTTTAAGAAAGCATTTTATTTATTCTTTTTGCGGCGTAGTTTTTCACCTATATTTAACAGCGCTTCGTCAGAAGTGCAAATACAACAGCCGCTTTTTAAATCCTATCCAATGGTTGGAAGGAAAGGAGTAAACACTAGTTGGTTGTGACGGCTGTCAATCAAAATCTGGAGCGGTGATTCGTTCCATGTGTTCCCTGTCAGAAAACAAATGGATAATTCGGTAAATTAAAAATTTTATTTAACAGAATTGATCAACTTGTTGCTTGCTGTGGTTGTTCTAATTCTAAATTATAAATGTCCTTTCTAAAAAATATGAAAGTTTTTGGTTGAATATATTCTTAATATATGAGACTGTCAATGACCTATATTTATTTGTTCATTATTTATTTTGTTGCATTTTAGTTGGACTTGGTCAGAACTGTTTCAAAAATAGTTTGTGCTCAGTGATGTTGAATTTAAATGACATTTAAAATAAAGAAATGTTATGTTACATTGATGTAATAGTGTTTTCTGGACAAAGTATTTTTATCAGCTGAAATGTAGAATACAAATGTTTTTTTTAAGTCAGATAGACATTATATAACAGTTTCAGGTTATGTTTTAGTGTTGGTAAAATGTCCCACATTGTCCCACACAAACAAATATATCGTCCCACATTTGGTTTGTTTGATGGTGGTCACCCTAGAAGAGACCCTTTCTCCTTTTCCAGTCCTGTGTTTTAGCTCTCCCTATTTTGTGTTTGTGTCTTAAGTAAAACAATGTGCAATGTTGTTTGGACTGTTAGTATTTATTTTTATTTTGTCTATTTGTAAATACTGATAGTATTTATTTTTATTTTGTCTACTCCCTGAGTATAGGGTGAGTTATTTTCTTTAAGTTTTGGTTGTATTATTTCTTTATCATTTTGTTTTCAGTTAAGGAAGCTGTAGGGAGGTAGGCGCCGTTTAATTTGACTTATTTTTCTCCTGTTTATAGAGAGGAAGTTAGGTTTAGCATTGTCTTTTGTTTGCATCGTTATTTTGGTGTTTAGGTTATTTAGTTGTTAAAATAGTTAGACTTGTTTTGTTTGTTATTTTGGCATTGGTCTCCTCTTGAAGTATTACTTCCTTGTAAAGTTTTTAGTTTTATTGGTCACTGTTATATGTTCCCTTAATAAATCCCTTTTGATTTGGAAAGTGGTTCTAGTGTGGAATCAGTACTGGGACGGGAGACAGGGGCTCTGAAGACGGTTATTTCTATTTATTTAATTCTGTTCGTTCTCCTCTAGCCTAGACAGAGGAGGACGTAACACACCCACAAGCAGAAACCTGGATATCACTTCCTATGTGAGACAGAGCTGAGTGAGTGTGAGTGTGAGTGTGTGAGTGAGTGAGTGAGAGAGAGAGAGAGAGAGAGAGAGAGAGAGAGAGAGAGAGAGAGAGAGAGAGAGAGAGAGAGAGAGAGAGAGAGAGGAGAGAGAGAGAGAGAGAGAGAGAATTGAATTTGAAAAATTACTTTATTTCACAATCATCTTAATACACACAATTTAAACAGCTAACAACAGAAAACAAAATTACGGGAAAAAAATTAAATCATCTTCAAAAATAGTACAAAAAACTCCCTTACAACACAAAATCTTCTCAAAAGTAAACAAATCATTCATAGTTTTATAAAATTTGTAATCAATCAATACTCTTGATTTCACCAATGTTAAAAAAGTCTCAATGATGTTTTGACCAGGTTTCTGTTCAAGTTTATCCCTTCTGCTAATATATATAGCCATTTTTGCTTCACCAATTATAAAATTCAGTAACTGACAAATGTATTTCTTTTTTTGACTATATTTAAAACCCAAAATAAATACAGTTTCCGTAAACGATTCATTAAAACCACAAAAACATTTTTTTAAAAACTCAAACAAAGATATCAATCTAACACATTGTACAAAAGCATGAAAAATTGTTTCTTTTTGCAAACAAAAGGGACAAGCATCATTAACTTCCACATTTAAAAGAGAAACAAAAGAATTAACAGCTAAAATACCATGAAGAATTCTCCATTGCAAATCACCAACCTTTTTTGATAATGGCGGTTTATATAGAACTCTCCATTCAGGTTTTACACTGTCCTTTAAGCCAAAAAAATTCCTCCACGGTGTATCAGATTTTCTTGCCAGATGATTCTTATTAAAACCCATTACACAGGCTCCATACAATATCTTTCCTTTAGTAGATAATAAATCTAAACACTGTGAGTCCCAAGTTTTAAATGGAAAACCTTTAAAACCATCCAACTTTGGTGAAATCATCAAACAAGGGAAAAAATCGTTGTCATCAGGAATAGATACTCCAGAAAAATAATCTTTTAACATTAGCCTCTCCTCTGTTGTGAGGGTAGACTTTAACTTAGCTAAAAAAAGAGCAACTAATCGAATAGATCTAGTGCCTAAAAATTCAGCTACTTTTACAGTATTGTCTAATTTCTCTCCAGCTATGTCCAGCAATTGTCTTAAAACAAACACTTTTGATTCTTTAAGCTTAAAACCACAATTAAAAAAACTGTTATTCTCATTTACATCCAACCGGGCACCAAGAATTAATGGTTCCTCCAGAAGCCAGTAAAGTGAGTACGGGTTTTCAGATTTCTGAATACAAAACAGACTCCAAACTTTAAAAAGACTCTCATAGAAAGGTGGAAAAACAGACAAGTCCATTTTTAAAGGGTTTAGTAGAAACAGATGTTTGTTTAGTCCGAAACCTCCAAAATTTTGTAAAACAATATGGGCCATTGCCCTCCAGCTGACGTCCGATGCACCGTCTAAAAGTCTCTGCAGAAACTGCAGACGGAAAGCGGCAGTTCTACTCTGTAAATGAATCAGTCCTTGTCCCCCTTCTTCTTTCGGTAGATAAAGAACACGCGGGAAGACTAATTCTTAGAGAGAGAGAGAGAGAGAGAGAGAGAGAGAGAGGTTTACCAAGCACTTTATTATTCTTTGAACCTTACATCACGTTACATTACTGGCAGTTATTAAAAAAAAAAAAAAAAATTACTTTATAATTAAAAATTCACAATGAGCTGATCATTTTGTACTATACATAGTACCTCATTAAAACACCATACATCACAAAAGAAAACCACATTATTTGTAAGTCTATAATAAGCGAATTCGATTTTCAGTCTTCCCTCTACCAACCCTCTAAACAATTTCAGGATCTATTGTAGCAAGTTGTAGACCTTTATTCTTTCTTGTTTTCCAGATTGCAAGTTTAGCTGTTCCCATTAAATAATTTAATAAACATATTTTCCTCCTCATTGAAAAACTATACTTCATTCCCCCTATAAACACTTTATCGGAAAAATCCTCATTAAAACTTCTAAACCAAGTCTTAAGCAAAACAAAAAGCTCTTGTAATCTATTACACCCTAAAAACAAATGTTCTAGATCCTCCTGCTCCCCACAAAATCTACATTCCCCAACTACAGCCGGATTCAGGTGTGCCACATGTCGGTCCGTAGCTATGGCCCCGTGAATGATCCGCCACGGTAGATCAGCAGTGCGCTTCTCTACAGGGGGTTTGTACAGGGTCCGCCACCTGTCCCGCACCAGAAAGTCTGGTTGTAACAGTTCTGGCCATCTAGAAGCTTTTTGCCTCTTCAATGAATCTCGATGTGTGACTTTAACTGTAGTACAGTATATTGCTTTCTTAGACACCTTTTTAAAATGGTCTAGCTGAGGAGTCTTGAAAGATAAAATCGAATCTGCAACTTCACCTTCATCTTCTTCATTTATGACAGGTGAAATTTTTAATTCTGGAAAATCTTGACCAGTTCTCATGTCCTGTGTTTGTCTCAGTCCTATCCAAGTCCTGCAGCTGCTTGGAAGTGCATTCCAGATTTCTTCTTTCAATTTTGAAACAAGACGCAAGGACTTTAACCCCGTCATCTCTTGAAGTGCCTCAATGGATTTCCAGCCCCTCTCATCCAGGAGATGTCCAAGTTTCTGAACACCATTCCTCAGCAAACATCTCCTCACGCTCATGGAGGACAACAGTCTAGTCTGGATCATTGGGTTGAAAAACAACGGTTCCTCTGGAGTCCAATGTCCTTGGTCACCCATATCTCGCTCCACTCTAAAAACAGTTCTCCATGTCTGCAGCATAGACTTATAAAAAGGTGGAAGCTCTGACAGGCTTACTTCCTCAAGTTTCATTAAAAACAAGTGTCTATCAAATCCAAGTCCTCCTGCCCGCTTCAAAAACGCACTTGCAGTTTTGGCCCACCCCACATTCATTTTGTAGAGAAGTCTCTGCACAGCTTGAATCCTAAAGGCCCGGATCCGACTCCTCACATCCACCAAGCCTTGACCGCCCTCTTGAACTGGTAAGTAAAGTGCAGCTGCACGGATCCAGTGCTGTCCACTCCAGAAAAAATTAACAAATGTCCTTTGTATCATAGAAATAAGTTCTTCAGGAGGCTCCATAGTTATAGTCCTGTGCCACAACATCGACGCAGCGAGATTATTGACAACCAGAGCTCTCCCCCTATAGGACAATTGTGGCAATAGCCATTTCCATTTCGACAATTTAGCAGACACCTTCTCCAGCAGACCCTCCCAATTTTTCTTTTGAAATTGGTCATTCCCCAAAAAAACTCCTAGTGTTTTCAATCCGTCCTGTCTCCACTGTAACCCACCCGGGAGTTGAGGAAACCCAATACCTTCCCACCTACCAATAATATACCCTTCACTTTTAGACCAATTAACTCTAGCAGAAGAGGCCTTTTCATATATTTCAATAGTTTGATTTAAGGTTGTAATATCCTTTTGACTTGTGATAAAAACACTAATGTCATCTGCATACGCAGATAAAAATAATTTAAAATTATCATTTGAGTTCTTCAAATCCTTCAAGATTCCTCCTCAATCTGCACAACAAAGGTTCAATAACCAAACTGTATAATTGCCCGGAAAGTGGACATCCTTGTCTAATGCCTCTCGACACAGATATTGGTTCACTTAGCCCACCACCTACTTTCACCATGACAGAAACATTACAATACAACAACCGAATATAGGATATAAAACTGTCACCAAACCCAAAATACTTTAACACATTAAAAAGATATTGATGGTCAACCCGATCAAAAGCTTTCTCTTGATCTAATGAGAGAATTCCAAGATCAACATGATAAAAATTATTGATATTAATTATATCCCGTAATAAAAAAAGATTATCCATTATAGATCTTTCAGCTATACAATACGTTTGATCACTATGAACCAACAAATCTAAACAATGTTTAAGTCTATTTGATAAACATTTGGAAAATATTTTGTAATCAGAACATAATAAAGATACTGGTCTCCAATTTTTGAGAAGTCCCAAGTCCCCTTTCTTTGGAAGCAGCGACAAGACTGCTCTACGACAACTTATGGGAAGGGTTTCACTTCTAATGCAGTCCAGCAACACTTCATAAAAATCTTGTCCAATTATTTCCTAGAACTGTTGATAAAAGTCTATAGGTAGTCCATCAATTCCAGGAGAACGGCCAATATGCAACTGACGCATTGCTTCTGTAAGTTCTTTAAAAGTGATCAAATTGTCCAGAGCCTTTTTCTGTTCATCCCCAAGCTGAGGTAATTCCTTAAGCAAATCATGAACACTTTCAGTATCACAGCTCTCAGCACTGTATAATTGTTTATAAAAATCTCTTGATAACTTTCTCATTTCAACTGGATTTGATGTTACTGATCCATCCAGACGGCGAAGATGACACATCTGTTTTTGATTAGTATATTTTTTTTCAAGATTAAAAAAGAAAGCACTTGGAGCATCCATGTCTTTGATAGTGCAAAATCTTGCCCGTATCAGTGCTCCTTTGGCCTGCTCTTGTAGAAAAGAATTCAGTTCTTGTTTTTTTCTTTTTCAAACCATCACAATGTACAGCTTCATTATTAGTTACAAGATTTTTCTCCAACAACTCAATGTCCTTTTGTAGAGTTTTTACTGTTGTTTTGACAAACGTTGATGTATGAAAAGCATAATTCTGACAAAATAATCTTATATTCGCCTTTCCCACATCCCACCATTGACAAAGATTCTCAAACAAAAGCTTCTTCAACTTCCATTCACTCCAAAACACTTTAAAACTCTCACAGAAAAAAGCATCATGTAATAATTTAACATTCAAATGCCAGTAATAATTAGATCTTAATGTCTTCTTTACATTTAAGACCAACGTGATCATATGGTGGTCTGAAAACCCGCTTGGAAAAATACAAGCATCAATTACTCTATTATTCCACATTCCTGTCATATAAAACCTATCCAATCTTGCACCCCAACATCTATTGTCACACACGTTCAACCACGTATACTGCTTCACACCAATATTTCTTGTTCTCCATACATCTGTTAATTGAAACTCGTGCATAACTTTTAACAGTGTGCTACTTGATTGACTATGAGGCTCTTCCCCATTTCTATCCACTGTAAAATCTGTTGTGCAATTCCAGTCCCCTCCAATTACAAGACACACACTATCATCATACCTCTGGATGGCATTTCTTAATTTAAAAAAAATATCTTGTCGTTCAGGACCACTATTGGGGGCATAGACATTAACAAACACAAACATATTTCCCTCATACTCAATTTCTATTAGCAATACTCTACCTTCAACAATCTGTTCCACATTTAAAATGTTAACATTCATGTTTGCAGAAAATAAAATAGCCACTCCTGCACTATTAAATGTCCCATGGGTCAAAACAAACTTGCCTTCCCACCACATACCCCATTCAATTTCATTATCCTTATTCGTATGTGTTTCTTGTAAAAAAGAGACATTAACCTTTTTAATTTTAAGAAATTCTGAAACCAGTGCTAATTTACCCCTGTCTCTTCCCCCATTAATATTTAGAGAACCCACCCTCAAACTATCCATGTAAGAAAAGAAATATAGAGTGGGGAGAGACAGAAAAAAACAGCAAAGTGTAAAAGCCACCACGTGAGATTTATTCATCTTGATGTCTTTGAGAAACAAATTTATCTTTTTGCAGTTTTGTTACCATCTTCTTCAGTCTATATCTTTTCTTCTTATCCAAAGACTCATAGCTAACCGTTCTATGCAACAACAACACTGTCGCAATAAATTTCTCGGAATGCGGAAAAAAAATCTGTCACATCAACAGTCTTACCAAATGTCGACTCTAGGAAGTCATTTATCTCTTGTAAAGTGTACACCTCTCCTACTATCTGTGAGCCCATATCAGAAAACTCGGAAAGCGTATCATCATCTTTTATCTCTGTATCACAACTTTCCTCATCCCTTGATGCATCAACATTAGCACTGGCCACTTCACCATAAATCAGATCACTCGAATCATCGTTCATTTCGCAATTTTCACTTGATTCTGTTTCAGCAACCACTTTCTCATTTTGACCGTTATCAGTAACGCTTTCAGCCTGTTCAACAACTCGAGCATCACGCTCCTCCACAACTCGCGGCAGCGCGTCCTCTGAGCCCCTCGCCATCACCGCAGCACTCGGCCCGGCGCTCACCACACTAGTCCCGGGGCTCTCCCCACTAGTACCGGCACTCACCACACAAGACCCGGGGCTCTCTCCACTAGTACCGGCACTCACCCCACTAGTCCCGGGGCTCTCCCCACTAGTCCCGCTACTCCCAGCTTTATGTGGGCATGCTAGTCTCTTATGACCAACATCCCCACACTCAAAGCATTTCATGCTTCCCGTGTGAGCATAAATCATATATGCCTTTCCTTCGTACAACACTCTAAAAGACACGTCTAAATTTGGTTCATTCAAAAACATGAACACCTGTCTTCTGAAAGACATTACATGTTTTAACGCTTCATTTTTACAGCCGAGTGGAAGCGTTTTTATCGCGCTAGCAAATTTTCCGTAACGTGAAAGCCCTCGCTCAATTTCATCATTCGGAATAAATGGAGGTACGTTAGATACAGTTACCTTAGTAGTTGGCGCAACAAGCGGCGAACAACAACAAACTCTCCACTTACCACAATTCCATTAGTTATCAGGCGGCTAACTTGAACCTCTTCCTTCACAAAAACGACCACAGCTTTATTCATGCGTGAAGCCGATGCAATATTCCCATGCCCGATCTCCTCTCCAACAGCCATTAGCACATCCTCCACAGTCACACCGGTCACAGGAACACACCTGACGCCATGACGAAGGGAAACAGGTGGCGCTACCCCTACGAAGAGGGACGCCATCCTGATCCCAAACAAAACTCCACAAGTACCTCACACAAATGTTTTTTTTTTTTTTTTTTTTTATATATATATTTTTTTTATTACATTATAGAAACCGAAAAAAAGAAAGTAAAGTTATAGTATTAGACAGAAAAAGCCCAATAAGTCACCCTCTCCACGTGGGAACCCTCAGATGCCCAAACCTCTCCTCAGAGAGAGAGAGAGAGAGAGAGAGATTAAATCACCTTCATTTACAACATATAGGTAAAACCAGACTGTGTTACCACTAACAATCTGCATTCAACAATCTCAATTACGAAAATCACAAAGAAACAAAAAATTAGGGTTAGGGAGGAACAGAGGACATAGTCGACGTCGACTGAACGGGATCACACCAGGGAGCCAATCGTCTTCGAGTACTATTGAATGAGCCGATGGAAATTGGCGTGCGTGATGACATCACACACTCCGCCCCCGCGGCGCGGGTATAAATACAGAGTAGCGGTGGACTCTGGACTGAGAGTCAGCGGTGGTCCACCGCAGTGGTTCTCAAACCTGTCCTGGCGTACCAACGCATCCTCATCCCAAGGCGTCATATTCTGGCACTTTGACAAAGCGTCTAAATCGAACGCACATGGAACCCTTTAGCGTCAATATAATACGCCAAGATATGGGTAGGTTTAGGTATGGTGTAGGGTTAGGATTAGACCGCTAGGAGGCGCCTTCTGCCCCATATATATCTGCGTCTCATATTGACGCTAAAGGGTGCCATCTGCGTTCTATATAGACGCTTTGGCAAAAGCGTCAGTATATTACGCCTTGGGATGAGAACGGGCTGGGCGTACCCCCAACGTTTTCTTTGTCTCCCTAATCAAACACACCTGATTCAACTCATCAGCTGATTATCACATGGGTTAATGAGCTGATGAGTTGAATCAGGTGTGTTTGATTAGGGAGACAAAGAAGACGTGCAGTGTTGGGGGTACGCCAGGACAGGTTTGAGAGCCACTGCTCCAGCGGATAGACTGTTTTATTCCCAGAATCAGACAAATGTGCCTACTGACATAGAACAAGAACAGGGAGCAGAAAATATAGAGGTAAGACTAAAATACAGTAACATTGTAGACTGCAAATACATTTTAAATAAAAAATATGAAAAAAATTATTGTTGCAATACATATTTTTTATAACTCTTTAATATTACAATAAACATTTTACATAGTTCACACAAATTAGAATATTACAACTATTTACACCCCCCCCCAAAAAAACCCCAGAAAATCTGCAAACACAGAACAACTGAACCATAACTGCAAACACAGACCAACTGAACCATACCTGCAAACACAGAACTGAACCATACCTGCAAACACAGACCAACTGAACCATACCTGCAAACACAGAACAACTGAACCATACCTGCAAACACAGAACAACTGAACCATACCTGCAAACACAGAACAACTGAACCATACCTGCAAACACAGAACAACTGAACCATACCTGCAAACACAGAACAACTGAACCATACCTGCAAACACAGAACAACTGAACCATACCTGCAAACAGAACAACTGAACCATACCTGCAAACACAGAACAACTGAACCATACCTGCAAACACAGAACAACTGAACCATACCTGCAAACACAGAACAACTGAACCATACCTGCAAACACAGAACAACTGAACCATACCTGCAAACACAGACCAACTGAACCATACCTGCAAACACAGAACAACTGAACCATACCTGCAAACACAGAACAACTGAACCATACCTGCAAACACAGAACAACTGAACCATACCTGCAAACACAGAACAACTGAACCATACCTGCAAACACAGAACAACTGAACCATACCTGCAAACACAGAACAACTGAACCATACCTGCAAACACAGAACAACTGAACCATACCTGCAAACACAGACCAACTGAACCATACCTGCAAACACAGAACAACTGAACCATACCTGCAAACAGAACAACTGAACCATACCTGCAAACACAGAACAACTGATCCATACCTGCAAACACAGACCAACTGAACCATACCTGCAAACACAGAACAACTGAACCATACCTGCAAACACAGAACAACTGAACCATACCTGCAAACACAGAACAACTGAACCATACCTGCAAACACAGAACAACTGAACCATACCTGCAAACACAGACCAACTGAACCATACCTGCAAACACAGAACAACTGAACCATACCTGCAAACACAGAACAACTGAACCATACCTGCAAACACAGAACAACTGAACCATACCTGCAAACACAGAACAACTGAACCATACCTGCAAACACAGAACAACTGATCCATACCTGCAAACACAGACCAACTGAACCATACCTGCAAACACAGAACAACTGAACCATACCTGCAAACACAGACCAACTGAACCATACCTGCAAACACAGACCAACTGAACCATACCTGCAAACACAGAACAACTGAACCATACCTGCAAACACAGAACAACTGATCCATACCTGCAAACACAGAACAACTGAACCAAACCTGCAAACACAGAACAACTGAACCATACCTGCAAACACAGAACAACTGAACCATACCTGCAAACACAGACCAACTGAACCATACCTGCAAACACAGACCAACTGAACCATACCTGCAAACACAGAACAACTGAACCATACCTGCAAACACAGCCCAACTGATCCATACCTGCAAACACAGACCAACTGAACCATACCTGCAAACACAGAACAACTGAACCATACCTGCAAACACAGACCAACTGAACCATACCTGCAAACACAGACCAACTGAACCATACCTGCAAACACAGAACAACTGAACCATACCTGCAAACACAGAACAACTGAACCAAACCTGCAAACACAGAACAACTGAACCATACCTGCAAACACAGAACAACTGAACCATACCTGCAAACACAGACCAACTGAACCATACCTGCAAACACAGACCAACTGAACCATACCTGCAAACACAGAACAACTGAACCATACCTGCAAACACAGAACAACTGAACCATACCTGCAAACACAGAACAACTGAACCATACCTGCAAACACAGAACAACTGAACCATACCTGCAAACACAGAACAACTGAACCATACCTGCAAACACAGAACAACTGAACCATACCTGCAAACACAGAACAACTGAACCATACCTGCAAACACAGAACAACTGAACCATACCTGCAAACACAGAACAACTGAACCATACCTGCAAACACAGAACAACTGAACCATACCTGCAAACACAGAACAACTGAACCATACCTGCAAACACAGAACAACTGAACCATACCTGCAAACACAGACCAACTGAACCATACCTGCAAACACAGACCAACTGATCCATACCTGCAAACACAGACCAACTGAACCATACCTGCAAACACAGACCAACTGAACCATACCTGCAAACACAGAACAACTGAACCATACCTGCAAACACAGACCAACTGAACCATACCTGCAAACACAGAACAACTGAACCATACCTGCAAACACAGAACAACTGAACCATACCTGCAAACACAGAACAACTGAACCATACCTGCAAACACAGAACAACTGAACCATATCTGCAAACACAGAACAACTGAACCATACCTGCAAACACAGAACAACTGAACCATACCTGCAAACACAGAACAACTGAACCATACCTGCAAACACAGAACAACTGAACCATACCTGCAAACACAGACCAACTGAACCATACCTGCAAACACAGAACAACTGAACCATACCTGCAAACACAGACCAACTGAACCATACCTGCAAACACAGACCAACTGAACCATACCTGCAAACACAGACCAACTGATCCATACCTGCAAACACAGAACAACTGAACCATACCTGCAAACACAGAACAACTGAACCATACCTGCAAACACAGAACAACTGAACCATACCTGCAAACACAGACCAACTGAACCATACCTGCAAACACAGACCAACTGAACCATACCTGCAAACACAGACCAACTGATCCATACCTGCAAACACAGAACAACTGAACCATACCTGCAAACACAGAACAACTGAACCATACCTGCAAACACAGACCAACTGAACCATACCTGCAAACACAGAACAACTGAACCATACCTGCAAACACAGAACAACTGAACCATACCTGCAAACACAGAACAACTGAACCATACCTGCAAACACAGAACAACTGAACCATACCTGCAAACACAGAACAACTGAACCATACCTGCAAACACAGAACAACTGAACCATACCTGCAAACACAGAACAACTGAACCATACCTGCAAACACAGAACAACTGAACCATACCTGCAAACACAGAACAACTGAACCATACCTGCAAACACAGAACAACTGAACCATACCTGCAAACACAGAACAACTGAACCATACCTGCAAACACAGACCAACTGAACCATACCTGCAAACACAGACCAACTGATCCATACCTGCAAACACAGACCAACTGAACCATACCTGCAAACACAGACCAACTGAACCATACCTGCAAACACAGAACAACTGAACCATACCTGCAAACACAGACCAACTGAACCATACCTGCAAACACAGAACAACTGAACCATACCTGCAAACACAGAACAACTGAACCATACCTGCAAACACAGAACAACTGAACCATACCTGCAAACACAGAACAACTGAACCATATCTGCAAACACAGAACAACTGAACCATACCTGCAAACACAGAACAACTGAACCATACCTGCAAACACAGAACAACTGAACCATACCTGCAAACACAGAACAACTGAACCATACCTGCAAACACAGACCAACTGAACCATACCTGCAAACACAGAACAACTGAACCATACCTGCAAACACAGACCAACTGAACCATACCTGCAAACACAGACCAACTGAACCATACCTGCAAACACAGACCAACTGATCCATACCTGCAAACACAGAACAACTGAACCATACCTGCAAACACAGAACAACTGAACCATACCTGCAAACACAGAACAACTGAACCATACCTGCAAACACAGACCAACTGAACCATACCTGCAAACACAGACCAACTGAACCATACCTGCAAACACAGACCAACTGATCCATACCTGCAAACACAGAACAACTGAACCATACCTGCAAACACAGAACAACTGAACCATACCTGCAAACACAGACCAACTGAACCATACCTGCAAACACAGAACAACTGAACCATACCTGCAAACACAGAACAACTGAACCATACCTGCAAACACAGACCAACTGAACCATACCTGCAAACACAGACCAACTGAACCATACCTGCAAACACAGACCAACTGAACCATACCTGCAAACACAGACCAACTGAACCATACCTGCAAACACAGAACAACTGAACCATACCTGCAAACACAGAACAACTGAACCATACCTGCAAACACAGAACAACTGAACCATACCTGCAAACACAGAACAACTGAACCATACCTGCAAACACAGAACAACTGAACCATACCTGCAAACACAGAACAACTGAACCATACCTGCAAACACAGAACAACTGAACCATACCTGCAAACACAGAACAACTGAACCATACCTGCAAACACAGAACAACTGAACCATACCTGCAAACACAGAACAACTGTGAACAATTAAAGTGCAACTGTGCAACATTTCATCAAAGGCACAAGAGGAGGCCAAGTTAAGTTTGTCAAAAATAGTAAATGCTGTTAAATACCTGACCCAACAAGGCTTGCACAGCCAAGAGGAAGGACATTTCCTTCAGTGCATCCTCAAACTGTCGACAAAACCTCATACAGTTACGCGCACACTTTGGAGACTGTCTTGTTTTCAATGCAAGGGTATTAAGGAACTGGGGTCCGTTCTTCGTACGCCACTCAGTTAGTGGGATTTGATTGTGGATGATTTGGCATGATCTTGGATTGTTTGGTTCTTCAGTGCTCATCCTGGACTTGCTGTCATAGTGTTGCTATAGTGGTCCGTAACTTATGGTGCGTTCACGTGCTATGGAAAAGATGATATTTTCCACTTGTGAACTGGTATTTACCAGTGTGTTGTGTTCAAGTGCTTTTGTTGTCGTAATGTGGTAAATTACTAGGGAGGCTCCAATTCACTGAACATTCGCATCTCAGAGCCTAGGCTGCCTACAGAGACGCGGTTTTTGGACGGCATGCTTATGGGGCGGCCAGCTAGCGGATCGTTAGGAAAGATTAGATGAATGTGATCATTTATATTTGGGCCTTTTTTGGGCCTGAAATCGCTGATACAACCTTTAATGTCTGTGGGTTTTGTTCTCTAAAGTGTTGGTGGGCCAGAAGAGTGTTCAAGACATCCTTTTATTTACTTTTATTAAAACACTGTTTTGAAAGAAATGTACAAATACACACATTTACTGGAAGGCAATTTAATTTGATTTTATTTCCAGTGTGTTGCTGAGGTCATTTTGAGGCACACTCCCTCATGCACTTTAGTCCCATAATGGCTAGAGATGCACCGATTACAATTTTCTAGTCCGATTTCATTTTTTCTAACCACTTTACAGCACACACAAATATTTATTTTATAACCCAAAATGTCCTCATAATCAAGGGTTAATTAGGGTTGTGTGTGTGTATGCATGATTCATATGGTTACTGATGTCCAGTTAAACCCAAATGGTCAGCAATGTTCATTTAGATACTAATACCAAGTCTTGAACAATCTTCTCTTTTCACATTAACAAAACCCAAACCCAATCAACTGGAAATATTTAGCTTTATTCAAAACTATCTTTAGACAAAACTTCTTAAAATCTAATGAATAAATTAAGACTGACATTCAAGGTTCAATTATGAAAAATACTTGTGGGTGAATGCATTTGTCAGTGATGGTTAAATAGTAAACTCTCCTTTTGGTTTTTTAATTTTTAAAGCTAAAATATTTCATTTATTTCGAAATATTTATATTTCACTTTCCCTCTTCTCTTTTTGCTCTTCACTCACTTCATGTCTGATGAAGGGCTGGGCCCGAAACGTTACACGAGGTGAGCAACTATTAAAACTCGCTTAGGAGCATCTTCTGGTGTGCGGACTCATTGTTTACCTTTGCTAATATCTGTCCGTCCAGCACCCAGTTTTATTACTTTGGATGTGCGTGCTGCACTTTTTTGAACTCTTCACTCACTTCACACCTGCTAAATCTCACATTACAAACTCAGGTTAGTTTTCTGAAATCTCTCTTAAAGTTTAAGCCAGGTTGAACAATTGCTGATCATTTCTTGTTTTGTTTTTCTATATATGCTGGTATTGAAACAAACTTAAGTGATGTGGCACTCTCATGGGTAAAGTTAGTCCAGGTTATACCAGGTTAGTCCTCATAATTAAGGGTCAGGTGTGTGTGTGTGTGTGTGTGTGTGTGTGTGTGTGTGTGTGTGTGTGTGTGTGTGTGTGTGTGTGTGTGTGTGTGTGTGTGTGTGTGTGTGTGTGTGTGTGTGTGTGTGTATGTGTATGTGAGTGATGTCCAGATAAACCAGGGTAGTCCTCATAAATCATAATTAAATCAGGAAACGCCCACTCCTGCCCTGTCCTTACAGTGCTTTAGTTTGTCAGGTCTTCATATTACCAGACTGTTTCATTAGAATTAAATTCTGAGCAGTCAGATTTTTACCCCATGACATAAGCAGTTGTTTAATATTTCTTATTAATCTCTATGAGAAAGGGAAAGGTGGGTCCCCATAAACCAGGATGGAACTTTTTAGGGGAAAAAGTCCTTATAAACCGTGTGTGTGTGTGTGTGTGTGTGAGTGAGAGACTCTGCTCCCAGTGTGACAGGGGACAAGTAGAGACAGAGCTGCACTTTCTAACCTCATGCCCCAAATATAATACACTAAGACAAAAATACTTTGCAAACATTTCCCAAATATACCCTGAATTCGAATCCATATCAGACACACAGAAACTCCCATATTTACTGGGAGAAAAGCCCAAATGTGAAATAATTGCTGCAAAATATGTCTCCTCGTGCCATGAAATGAGGACAACCAGTGGAACCTCAGATGGATAAATTGTAAAAAATTTCAAATAATTATTATTTTGATTGTTTGATATTTTAGTAATTGTGTTTTTTTAATTAATTGTAAAAAAATTTTTTTTTTATTTTTTTTTATTATATTATTATTATTGTTTAATAAACACACAAACACACGCTTACTGATTTATTTATCTACTTTACTATAACCTCTTAAAGGATTAGTTCACTTTTTAAAAAACTTTTGCTGATAATTTACTCACCCCCATGTCATCCAAGATGTCCATGTCTTTCTTTCTTCAGTCGAAAAGAAATTAATGTTTTTGATGAAAACATTCCAGGATTTTTCTCCATATAATGGACTTCAATGGTAGGCAAACGGTTCATGGTCTAAATGACCGTTTCAGTTCAGCTTCAAAGGGCTTTAAACGATACCAGACGATGAATAAGGGTCTTATCTAGAGAAACGATCTGTCATTTCAAAAATAAATAAAAAAGTTAAAGTTTTATAGGCACAAATGCTCGCCTTGCGAACTCTCCTGTTCGAACTCGTTCATCAAAATGAACGAATCTTTTTTCGAGTCATTGACTCGTTCATCAAAATGAACGAATCTTTTTTCGAGTCATTGACTCGTTCATCAAAATGAACAAATCATTTTGATGAACGAGTTCGAACAGGAGAGTTCGCAAGGCGAGCATTTGTGCCTATAAAACTTTAACTTTTTTATTTATTTTTGAAATGACAGATCGTTTCTCTAGATAAGACCCTTGTTCATCGTCTTACACACTCTTTCACCAGCTTTAGTCCTGCAGTTTATTGGTGATGAACACTTCGCCACATCATGTGTGTAATTTTGGCAGTGAAGAAGCAACACAGTTTTTCAGTTTCTCAGTTTCTGTTGTTGTTTTTTAAAGCTGTGCAGGACTGTGAAGACATTCATTACAGGTGTAACCCAGGTTACTAAAGAGACATTGTTGACGTAAGAAAAAAAAGACTAACACTTAACATGACTATATGTAAAGTTATTTTATTAAATATCTAAAATAAATGTAAATTCATTTAGATTATTATTCTAAATAAGATGAGTAGGGAATGAGCCCCGCCTTAATGGGTGGAGCCAAAACGGGAAATGGAAAAAACACACTCCTTGCGTGATCCTTATAAGAGAAGAAAATTAGAATTAGAACGAAGAACAACTATCAGTTGTATTGGAGAAATAACATTTGAGAGACTTTGAAACTGAGGTGAAGATTGAGTTTCATCGGTAAATGAGTACAGGTGAACAACGTGTGACTGATTACACATAGGCTGCAGAGGATTCGGGCCTATAGTGGGAGTTTTGCCTTTGAAAATCTTCATAATCGAGAAATTGAGTTCTCTTGGTAAGCGAAATTATTATATTTTCTATTACTATGGGTTTTCTTTGTGTAAATGTTGATAAAATAGTGTTCAAATATTAAATGCTAGTGTTATATGCATTGGTATGTAAAAGATTATATAAGAGTTAATATTCTGTCTAAAAATGGGAAGAATATTGCGTGAATGTGTCAAATAATTGTTTCAGAGCTAAAAGTACTTTGAGCAGTTAACAGATATTATTGGGGAATGTCCCAAATTTTTGTGTATATCTTTTTAATATATAAGGTAATGTTATATATATATATATCCACATCATACGCAGGCATGGACTTCAATTTCATTGCTATGCTGATGACATTCAAATGTATCTTACACCAGCTCTGACAGGCCAAAACACATCTATTAAAGTATTTTGGATAATGTGACTGTGTCCTTATGTGATTGTAATGTGTGTGCAGGTGTGTAAATGTATTGTAGTGTACAATGTGAAGCGACCTTGAGCTATGGAAAGGCGATATATAAATAAAACTTCTATATAAACCAAATTATTGGGAAAAAAATATAGAAACAAAACCAGAAATTTTTCAAAAAAATATTTATTCATTTTTATTTATTACTCCAGCAGGATCTGAAATGTAAATTGAAACAAACACAAATGAATCATTTGCACAATAGAAGATGAATCAAAACACGACGAGCTGAAACTGAACACACATACACACACACACACACACACACACACACACGACACGCACGCAGCAGATTTCAGCATTTACACAGACAGAGGAAAGCTTTAGCGGAGCGTCTGATTATGTAGAGACTGATCAGAGAGTGTGTGTGTGTGTGTGTGTGTGTGAGAGAGATTGAGGGAGTGTACCTGGGCGGGCGGCCTCTCCTCTCTCTCCGCTTCACCCAGGAACACCGCTTGTGCCGCTGCTCTCCGGCCTGCCGCTTCGAGGAGCCGCTCATGAGGGGGAAGAAGCGCTCCCCCAAACGCACTCGGTAGTGGAACCTGAGAGACCGTGAGAAGAGACACTGACAGGTGTGTTGACACGTGATCATGACAGTGAGGACACAATGAGATGAGGTCCAGATGTGTGTGTGCGTGTGTGTGTGTGTGTGTGTACCTCAGTGCGTTGTAGGTTCATAGCGCCACCTAATGTCCGAGTTTTTTTATTTATTTTTTTATCAATCCTCGAATAACATTAGAACATTGGTTAGGGGAAATAAGAATCCAAGGCCCAGACCTGAGGTCTGAACCTGGTTGTGCACTGTCCATCGCACCACTAGCCGCTTCGAACACAAACACAAGGATGGACCAATTAGGCTGGCTGTCTAATTGGTGTCCGCTTAATAATGTAGAATTTATAGACAATTGGAAAAGTTTTTGGGGCAAACCTGACCTGTTAAAAAGAGATGGTATTCATCCCTCCTGGGCTGGTGCTGCTCTTCTCTCTAGTAATTTGGCTCATAGTCTTAGAGCTCAAACATGACAATCTGGGGCTCAGGTCAGGAAGCAGACAGACTGGCTAAACCGACCGTCTGCTAGCGGCCTCACGTCACCAAGGTCAGATAAATCCCATCACATAGAGCCTCTTTCACCTAGATATCATCATATAGAGACTGTGTCTGTTCCCCGAATTTGGAAATCCAAAAAACGTCAGGTAAAAAATTGAATTGATGTTCAACAAATAAAAAACAGATATAATACAGATGAGCAAATGATAAAGCTTGGGTTGCTGAATATTCGATCCCTTACTTCAAAATCGCTCATAGTTAATGATATGATTTCAGATTATAATCTAGATGTGCTGTGTTTGACAGAAACCTGGCTAAAACCAAACGATTACATTACTTTAAATGAGTCAACCCCACAAGATTAGCCATTATTAAAGAATAAAACAGTATAACAACATGAAAATCATCGCAGTGGTAGTCAGTGAGATGTAGACCAATAATCTGTTGGAGTTTGCAGAAAACAATTTGATTTGATTTATTTATTTATTTAAGTCTGCCGACACCAAGCGCATAGGCTACACCTTTCGCCTACCACGCAACCTCGTGTAGACGCGCAATATATTTATATGCATAAATGGCGTGACCGCAGTCACATAACGCAGTGAAAGCACGAGAGACAAAAGCGATGTTAGCTCGCAGTGACTCGTACATCGTTAAAACAATGATTACAATATCATAATAGACAATACACATTGCATTGCACACCACTAAACACATAAAGAATGAACTTAGAATTGAACGGACATTTACCAGCTTGCTGCTTCTCTCCTCTCGCGTGCAGGAGACAGACGCAATGCTGCCGCGAATGTGACGCGCAATGTCACGTGAACAAGCAAATCCACAAAGAAAGAATAAGAAATAAAGTACGGTAATAGATGGTTCTAATTTGGAAAACATTTAGATATGTCTAATTCAAATTGCCATCGAAAATATAAGACCTTTCATAAGAAAAAATAAGACTATTTAAGACTTTTTATGGCCTTAAATTTTAAAAATCGAATGGATATCATTGGATATCATTTACATTTATTCTTATTGCAAAACATTTCTTTGTAGCTGAATATGAACAAAAATCTTGTTTGACTGGTTTAAAAACACCATAGAAAAGCAACTAGCCTAATATACATTCCAATCATTATTAAAGACAAGTAAACACTCAGTAGAGATGCGCGGATGGGCTATAATTTCATCCGCAACCGCATCACAAAACTCATCACCCGTCCGCCATCCATCCGCACCAACTTTTTTGACCAATTTTCAAAACCGCACCCGCCCGCCATCCGCTGATTGGGCGACACAAGGCGCTGCTGATGAAAACCGCGAGACTAGAACGCTCTCAGAATATCAGCAGTGAACTTCGTCTCCGATCGGCGCGCAGGGACAAAAATAAATAAATAGCCTAAATTAAACGCACTTCGGCAAACCTGACCTTCTCTGATAGGCTACTGTACAATTTCATTGTAGCCTAATAGAAAACGCATTTTGGCACATCATTTCAACATGCTGCTATTGTATGGGGCGCCGTTTGTAAAGCGGCTCACACTGAAAATAACAGCAACATTTTGTCACATTTAGCTTCAAACAATGTTTAAAAAAACTGGTATCACATCACACACTTGTGATGCACCATATTAGACGTACCCGTCTTGTGGCTGTCATGAACATAAACTGCTTCGCAGGTTTTGCAAATTACATAGCCTGCACTGGTGTCATCCTGATTTACCACTTTGTAAAACTTATTCCAGACAACACTTTTCTGTCCTTCTATTTCCTTTGTTTTTAATTCTCCTTTTTTGAGTTTGTCACGCAGCTCCTTCGCCATCTCTGATAACAACAAGCAGTCTCTGCATAGACTCGACTAGCTGCCTGATGAAAATTTGACTATTTCAAAGTGTGCTCGATTTTTTTTTTTTGGATGTAGGTATAGTCAGATAACAATATTTAACAATGTATACATATATTTTTCATATGATTGGTTCAACCGCCCGCCACCCGCCCGAATTTAATTAAAATATTTTTTTTCGTCACGTCATCCGCCCGATCCGCGGTTTATCTGCGGAGTCCGCGGCTGTAACCGCCAACCGCGCATCTCTAACACTCAGTAATTAAAGGTGCTCTATGTAGCTTTTCTTCTAAAATGAATAATTTTTTTATTGCCTGTGTGTGAAGGGGTTGTAATCACACATTAAAATGATCCACTTTTCGGGTTTTGCTATTACCTCTGAAGGCCAATATTCATATTTATATGTGAAGTCTCCGGGTCGGATTTACCGCGAAATCCATCGGATGTGACGTGCATGCGCTCCCGAGCCTCTCTCCTTATATACAGTCTATGCGACCGACGGCACTGCAGCTGACGACATGGAGTCTGATAACACCCAATCACGACCTGCCTCCAGCACAACACAGACTCCACATAAATATAAAAAACAAAACAAAGTTTTATCTGCTGGAGCTCGTCAGGCCAAACATGATTCTGATCGACTCAGGACGAAAACACGGATCAACATCGGCAGAGCTTTTGAATTATTAGTAAACTCTAATGAAATAGCAAGGTAAACTACATGAGACATGGAATGAATACAAAAGACTGTTCCAGGATAAGAAAAGGTGCTTTAGGATGTATACTTGTTTTATGTACTAGATCTACTGTCTAACGTTACTCATCCCACTATCATATTGTTTATAATAAACATTTCCAGACATGTTCAGTACAGTAATGTTACTTCCTACTGTCTTACTGTTACACTGACATTGTTCAGTCTAGTTCACCGTTTTCGTTATCATATTATACATTCACCTATGTTGACATTGTTGATTGTGAAAGATACACGAATAGTTAGTGAAATGCCGTTGGCTATGCTAGATAACATCACATGTCGGCTAAATGCAGTCAAATGAGTCAATGTAACGTTATCATGGTACGAGCATGGAGCATTAGTTCAACGTCAAGCTGATAAAAGTAGCCTATTATTGTAACGTTGCAGTGGGAGTTTACATGAGTTTCCAGCATGTTGTGTGATGCTTTCTCCGGTGTGTTGAAAGTCTCCGTGTGGCCGGTAGTGAATGCTCGCTCTTGAGATCGCACACGCAAACGAGCACGAGCGCTCGTTGCAATCTGAAACATCACCACTAGAGGCCGCTAAAAATTCCATAGAGCACCTTTAAACAACAAATAATCGCAATAGATACCACTGACCAAAGATACGATTGAAATAAGCAACACAAGCAACCCGAGTGACTGGCCAATGCAGTCGAGAGCCTCACCGCACAGAAGCAGCAGCTGTTAAGAGTTCAGCACTAGATGTGTGTTACCTGGGAAATGCGCCGGTCCACTACAGCCTTCCCCCACGAAGGAAACCTCCTGGCCTGTCCTCTGGCCGACGGTATACATTAGCGTGATGGGGTGTTGTGCTTGTGCCATCGTTTTTTTTTTTTCGTCCACGTTTCTTCTTCTTTTATGTATTTACTGGTAAGCAGCAGCTGTTGAGAGAGTTCAGCACTAGATGTGTGTTACCTGGGAAAGTGCGCCGGTCCACTACAGCCTTCCCACACGAAGGAAACCTCCTGGCCTGTCCTCTGGCCGACGGAGAAAATTTACGTTATTGGATGGTGTTGTGCCATCGTTTTTTTTTTCGTCCACGTTTCTTCTTCTTTTATGCGTTTACTGGCGGCTAACAAACAAACAAAGGTTGTAGGTTTATAGCGCCACCTACTGTCCGGGGTTTAATTTTTACATATTTTTAAATTAATGTCGAGTAACAATAACATTAGAACATTGGCAAAGGATTGTATACAAATACACACACAAAATAAAATAGCCTACATAATTGACACATTATCGATCCCTTACTTCAAAATCGCACATAGTTAATGATATGATTTCAGATTATAATCTAGATGTGCTGTGTTTGACAGAAACCTGGCTAAAACCAAACGATTACATTATTTTAAATGAGTCAACCCCACAAGATTACAGTTATAAACATGAACCTCGTCTCAAAGGCAAAGGGGGAGGTGTTGCTGTAATTTATAGTAATATTTTCAGAATTACTCAGAAATCTAGTTTCAAATATAGTTATTTTGAAGTGTGGGTGCTTTATGTAAAAATATATAGTGTAAACGATAAATCACATTTGAGAATTCTGCTGGCTACTGTGTACAGGCCACCAGGGCACCATAAAGACTTTATCAAAGAATTTGCGGACTTTCTATCAGAATTAGTATTGGCAGCCGATAAAGTACTAATTGTTGGTGATTTTAATATACATGTAGATAATGAAAAAGATCCATTGGGTTTGGCATTTAAAGACATTGTAAACTCAATTGGAGTTAGACAACACGTGTCGGGACCTACTCATTGTCGTAATCATACTCTAGATCTAATACTATCA
This sequence comes from Rhinichthys klamathensis goyatoka, assembly GCF_029890125.1. Classification (NCBI taxonomy): domain Eukaryota; kingdom Metazoa; phylum Chordata; class Actinopteri; order Cypriniformes; family Leuciscidae; genus Rhinichthys; species Rhinichthys klamathensis. Next base: position 84,323 of record NW_026606985.1, on the reverse strand, counting down.
CATGGAATAGATGTTGATGCCGTTGAAATTCTGCAGCAGAGCGATGACATCTCAGATCATTATCTAGTCTCGTGTAAATTACATTTAGCCAAGGCTGCAAAGCCGACTCCGTGTTATAAATACGTTAGACCTATCACTTCTGCCACTAAAGATTGCTTTATCAATAATCTTCCTAATCAGTTTCATCATCTCAGCATCCCGGATAGCTTAGAAGAACTCGATATTGCAACAGAAACTTTTAACTCTCTCTTTTCCAGCACTTTAGACGCAGTAAAGAAGTTTTTGCGCTTAAAGAAGATTAAAGAAAATAGCCCAACGCCGTGGTACAGCGAGCACACTCCGGCCCTTAAGAGAGCAGCCAGAAACATGGAGCGTAGCTGGAAGAAAACTAAACTAGAGGTATTTTTATATTTTGTTGAAAGACAGCGCTATTGCTTACAGAAAGGCCTTAAAACAAATACAACCCTAGGTATTTATTTGATAGAGTTGCTAAATTAACGAGAAATTAAGCTTCATTAAGCTGCTCTTTTTAAAGATGTCTATCAATGTAAGCAAATATCATTTGGTAATTACCTGTCTTTCGAATATCTGGGTATTGTGTTGAAAGGTGCTCCACGCATTTTACTTATTATTCTTTACAGGCCTCCAAAATACTCTCCAGCCTTTGCTGAGGACTTTACAGAACTGTTATCAACAATTTCCTCAGAGTTTGACTGTTTTGCCATTGCTGGAGATTTTAACATTCACATAGATGATGCAGAAACCAATATGGCAAAAGAAATCAAAACTGTTTTAAAAACTTTTGATCTGACTCAGCATGTACATGGACCCACACACAATCGTGGACACACTCTAGATTTACTTATCAGTAAGGGTCTAAACATCTCATCGATTGTTATTAAGGATGTAGCACTGTCTGATCATTTCTGTATTTTCTTTGATATATTGATCTCTCCTGCCATTGAAGCTCGATCTGTGTCTGTCAAGAAGAGATGCTTAAATGAGAACACTAGTGTGCTATTTATGAAGGCCATATCTTGAACACCAAGCATATCTGCTGACTCTGTTGATTTTCTCCTTGATTGTTTTAACTCAAAAGTTAAAGGTGTAATTGATGATATTGCTCCTGTGAAAGTCAGGAAGAGTGGTAGACAAAAAGCACCTTGGAGAAACTCAACAGCTGTGCAAAATATGAAAAGACAATGCAGAAGAGCAGAGCGCATGTGGCGGAAGACAAAACTTGTAGTCCATTATAACATCTACAAAGACAGCATCCATGCTTTTAATATTGAACTAGGCAAAGCTAGACAGACCTTCTTCTCAAATATTATAAACAGAAACTTAAACAACACACGTCACACACTCTTTTTGCTACTGTAGAGAGACTGACAAACCCCCCAAGCCAGATTCCCAGTGAAATGCTCTCAGACAGCAAGTGCAGTGAGTTTGCTTCTTTCTTCTCTCAATAATAGAAAATCAATAATATCAGAAAGGTGATCAGCTCATCCTTGAGTTGCGCAGGGGTCAGACAGATCAGACCACAACCGCAGAAAGCAGTTATTATGTCTGATTTTGAAGAAATTGATGGCAAAATTTTGGAAGAAACCGTAAAGCACCTTAAAACATCAACCTGCGCCCTTGACGCACTTCCCACATCTTTCTTCAAAAGTGTGTTAAACAGCTTAGAAGCAGATCTCCTGGAAGTGGTAAATGCCTCACTTATCTCTGGGAGTTTTCCAAACTCCCTGAAAACTGCAGTTGTCAAGCCCCTCCTGAAAAAGAGCAATCTGGATAAGACTATATTAAACAACTATAGACCGATCTCAAATCTTCCTTTCATAGGCAAGATCATTGAAAAAGTTGTCTTCAATCAGCTGAACAAATTCTTAAGCTCTAATGGATACTTTGACAATTTTCAATCTGGTTTCAGATCGCATCACAGCACAGAGACAGCGCTCATAAAGATAATAAACGATATTCGCTTAAATACTGATACAGGCAAATTATCAGTGCTGGTACTACTCGACCTCAGTGCTGCATTTGACACTGTGGATCACGGCATACTTCTTGACAGGCTGGAAAACTGGGTGGGGCTTTCTGGGATAGTCCTAAAATGGTTCAGGTCATACTTAAAAGGGAGAGGTTATTATGTGAGAATAGGAGACCATAAGTCTGAGTGGACGTCCATGACATGCGGAGTCCCTCAAGGCTCAATTCTTGCACCACTCCTATTCAACCTATACATGCTCCCAATGAGCCAAATAATGAGAAAGAACCAAATCTCTTACCACAGCTATGAACTAATCATTACTCTTTCCAATACTGACAGCATAGCCTCTATGGGACTGACAGGAAGAACGAAAGACTCGGACCCGTCCCGAACCCGAACTCGAGAGAGATGAACTAATCATTTCCAGTACAGATTCAGAAACCATATGTTGCGCAATGCGCATGCGCGATCAACACAAAATGAACGAATCACTCTCTGAGACAAGTAACTCGGTAGTCCCGAGTCATATTAAAGATTCGTTCAAAATGAACGAATCGTTCATGAACGACACATCACTACACACCAGTCCTCAGGTCTTTACACTGGCCAGTTACATTTAGGATTGATTTTAAAGTATTATTACTGGTATATAAATCATTTAATGGCCTAGGACCTCAATACATTGCAGATATGCTAATCTATCTTTCTTTCTTTCTGAGTAATCTATCCATATTTCTTTCTTTCTAACTAATCTATCTTTCTTTCTAACTAACTAATCATTCTTTTTTTCTAACTAATCTACCTTTTTTCTTTCTGAGTAATCTATCCATTTTTCTTTCTTTCTAACTAATCTATCATTTTTTCTTTCTAATTTATCTCTTTCTTTCTTTCTAACTAATCTATCTATCTTTCTTTCTAACTAATCTATCTATCTTTCTTTCTAACTAATCTATCTTTCTTTCTTTCTAACTAATCTATCTATCTTTCTTTCTTACTAATCTATCTATCTTTCTTTCTAACTAATCTATCTTTCTTTCTTTCAAAATAATCTATTGTTCTTTCTTTCTAACTAATCTATCTATCTTTTTTCTTTATTACTAATCTATCTTTCTTTCTTTCTAACTAATTTATCTATATTTCTTTCTTTCTAACTAATCTATCTTTTTCTTTCTGACTAATCTATCCATATTTCTTTATTTCTAACTAATCTATCTTTTTTCTTTCTATTTAATTTATCTATCTTTCTTTCTTTCTAACTAATCTATATTTCTTTCTTTATTTCTAACTAATCTATCTTTCTTCTTTCTAACTAATCTATCTTTCTTTCTTTCTTTCATTCTTTCTTTCTTTCTTTCTTTCTTTCTAACTAATCAATCTTTTTTTCTAACTAATCTATCTTTCTTTCTAACTAATCTATCTTTCTTTCTTTCTGAGTAATCTATCCATATTTCTTTCTTTCTAACTAATCTATCTATCTTTTTTCTTTCTAACTAATCTATCTTTCTTTCTAACTAACTAATCATTCTTTTTTTCTAACTAATCTACCTTTTTTCTTTCTGACTAATCTATCCATTTTTCTTTCTTTCTAACTAATCTATCATTTTTCTTTCTAATTTATCTATCTTTCTTTCTTTCTAACTAATCTATCTATCTTTCTTTCTAACTAATCTATCTATCTTTCTTTCTAACTAATCTATCTTTCTTTCTTTCTAACTAATCTATCTTTCTTTCTTTCTTACTAATCTATCTATCTTTCTTTCTAACTAATCTATCTTTCTTTCTTTCAAAATAATCTCTTGTTCTTTCTTTCTAACTAATCTATCTATCTTTTTTCTTTATTACTAATCTATCTTCTTTCTTTCTAACTAATCTATCTTTTTCTTTCTGACTAATCTATATCCATATTTCTTTATTTCTAACTAATCTATATTTCTTTCTTTCTTTCTAACTAATCTATCTTTCTTTCTTTCTTTCTTTCTTTCTTTCTTTCTTTCTTTCTTTCTTTCTTTCATTCTTTCTTTCTTTCTAACTAATCAATCTTTTTTCTTTCTATTTAACTTATCTATCTTTCTTTCTTTCTAACTAATCTATATTTCTTTCTTTCTTTCTAACTAATCTATCTTTCTTTCTTTCTTTCTTTCTTTCTTTCTTTCTAACTAATCAATCTTTCTTTCTAACTAATCAATCTTTTTTCTTTCTGACTAATCTATCCATATTTCTTTCTTTCTAACTAAACTATCTTTCTTTCTTTCTAACTAATCTATCTTTCTTTCTTTCTAACTAATCTATCTATCTTTTTTCTTTCTAAGTAATCTATCTTTCTTTCTAACTAATTTATCTTTCTTTCTTTCTAACTAATCTATCTTTTTTCTTTCTAACTAATCTATCTTTCTTTCTTTCTAACTAATCTATCTATTTTTTTCTTTCTAAGTAATCTATCTTTCTTTCTAACTAATCTATCTTTCTTTCTTTCTAACTAATCTATCTATCTTTTTTCTTTCTAAGTAATCTATCTTTCTTTCTAACTAATTTATCTTTCTTTCTTTCTAACTAATCTATCTTTCTTTCTTTCTAAATAATCTATCTATCTATCTATCTATCTATCTAATCTATCTTTCTTTCTTTCTAACTTATCTATCTATATTTCTTTCTTTCTAACTAATCTGTCTTTCTTTTTAACTAATCTGTCTATCTTTTTTCTTTCTAACTAATCTATCTTTCTTTCTAACTAACTAATCTATCTTTCTTTCTAACTAATCTATCTTTCTTTCTTTCTAACTCGCACTGTCGAGCGCGCGCTCGGACACACTCGGTCTCTCTCGCACTGTCGAGCGCGCTCGCGGACACACTCGGTCTCTCTCGCACTGTCGAGCGCGCTCGCGGACACACTCGGTCTCTCTCGCACTGTCGAGCGCTCGCTCGGACACACTCGGTCTCTCTCGCACTGTCGAGCGCGCTCGCGGACACACTCGGTCTCTCTCGCACTGTCGAGCGCGCTCGCGGACACACTCGGTCTCTCTCGCACTGTCGAGCGCTCGCTCGGACACACTCGGTCTCTCTCGCACTGTCGAGCGCTTGCTCGGACACACTCGGTCTCTCTCGCACTGTCGAGCGCTTGCTCGGACACACTCGGTCTCTCTCGCACTGTCGAGCGCTCGCTCGGACACACTCGGTCTCTCTCGCACTGTCGAGCGCGCGCTCGGACACACTCGGTCTCTCTCGCACTGTCGAGCGCTCGCTCGGACACACTCGGTCTCTCTCGCACTGTCGAGCGCGCTCGCGGACACACTCGGTCTCTCTCGCACTGTCGAGCGCTCGCTCGGACACACTCGGTCTCTCTCGCACTGTCGAGCGCTCGCTCGGACACACTCGGTCTCTCTCGCACTGTCGAGCGCGCGCTCGCGGACACACTCGGTCTCTCTCGCACTGTCGAGCGCGCGCTCGGACACACTCGGTCTCTCTCGCACTGTCGAGCGCGCGCTCGGACACACTCGGTCTCTCTCGCACTGTCGAGCGCTCGCTCGGACACACTCGGTCTCTCTCGCACTGTCGAGCGCGCTCGCGGACACACTCGGTCTCTCTCGCACTGTCGAGCGCGCGCTCGGACACACTCGGTCTCTCTCGCACTGTCGAGCGCTTGCTCGGACACACTCGGTCTCTCTCGCACTGTCGAGCGCTCGCTCGGACACACTCGGTCTCTCTCGCACTGTCGAGCGCTTGCTCGGACACACTCGGTCTCTCTCGCACTGTCGAGCGCTCGCTCGGACACACTCGGTCTCTCTCGCACTGTCGAGCGCGCTCGCGGACACACTCGGTCTCTCTCGCACTGTCGAGCGCGCTCGCGGACACACTCGGTCTCTCTCGCACTGTCGAGCGCTTGCTCGGACACACTCGGTCTCTCTCGCACTGTCGAGCGCTCGCTCGGACACACTCGGTCTCTCTCGCACTGTCGAGCGCTTGCTCGGACACACTCGGTCTCTCTCGCACTGTCGAGCGCGCGCTCGGACACACTCGGTCTCTCTCGCACTGTCGAGCGCGCGCTCGGACACACTCGGTCTCTCTCGCACTGTCGAGCGCTCGCTCGGACACACTCGGTCTCTCTCGCACTGTCGAGCGCGCGCTCGGACACACTCGGTCTCTCTCGCACTGTCGAGCGCGCTCGCGGACACACTCGGTCTCTCTCGCACTGTCGAGCGCGCTCGCGGACACACTCGGTCTCTCTCGCACTGTCGAGCGCGCGCTCGGACACACTCGGTCTCTCTCGCACTGTCGAGCGCTCGCTCGGACACACTCGGTCTCTCTCGCACTGTCGAGCGCTCGCTCGGACACACTCGGTCTCTCTCGCACTGTCGAGCGCGCGCTCGGACACACTCGGTCTCTCTCGCACTGTCGAGCGCGCTCGCGGACACACTCGGTCTCTCTCGCACTGTCGAGCGCTTGCTCGGACACACTCGGTCTCTCTCGCACTGTCGAGCGCTCGCTCGGACACACTCGGTCTCTCTCGCACTGTCGAGCGCGCGCTCGGACACACTCGGTCTCTCTCGCACTGTCGAGCGCTCGCTCGGACACACTCGGTCTCTCTCGCACTGTCGAGCGCTCGCTCGGACACACTCGGTCTCTCTCGCACTGTCGAGCGCGCGCTCGGACACACTCGGTCTCTCTCGCACTGTCGAGCGCTTGCTCGGACACACTCGGTCTCTCTCGCACTGTCGAGCGCTTGCTCGGACACACTCGGTCTCTCTCGCACTGTCGAGCGCGCGCTCGCGGACACACTCGGTCTCTCTCGCACTGTCGAGCGCGCGCTCGCGGACACACTCGGTCTCTCTCGCACTGTCGAGCGCGCGCTCGGACACACTCGGTCTCTCTCGCACTGTCGAGCGTGCTCGCGGACACACTCGGTCTCTCTCGCGCTGTCGAGCGCGCGCTCGGACACACTCGGTTTCTCTCGCACTGTCGAGCGCGCTCGCGGACACACTCGGTCTCTCTCGCACTGTCGAGCGCTGCGCTCGGACACACTCGGTCTCTCTCGCACTGTCGAGCGTGCTCGCGGACACACTCGGTTTCTCTCGCACTGTCGAGCGCCTCGGACACACTCGGTCTCTCTCGCACTGTCGAGCGCGCGCTCGGACACACTCGGTCTCTCTCGCACTGTCGAGCGCTCGCTCGGACACACTCGGTCTCTCTCGCACTGTCGAGCGCGCGCTCGGACACACTCGGTCTCTCTCGCACTGTCGAGCGCGCTCGCGGACACACTCGGTCTCTCTCGCACTGTCGAGCGCGCGCTCGGACACACTCGGTCTCTCTCGCACTGTCGAGCGCTCGCTCGGACACACTCGGTCTCTCTCGCACTGTCGAGCGCTCGCTCGGACACACTCGGTCTCTCTCGCACTGTCGAGCGCGCGCTCGGACACACTCGGTCTCTCTCGCACTGTCGAGCGCGCTCGCGGACACACTCGGTCTCTCTCGCACTGTCGAGCGCGCGCTCGGACACACTCGGTCTCTCTCGCACTGTCGAGCGCTCGCGGACACACTCGGTCTCTCTCGCACTGTCGAGCGCGCGCTCGGACACACTCGGTCTCTCTCGCACTGTCGAGCGCGCTCGCGGACACACTCGGTCTCTCTCGCACTGTCGAGCGCGCGCTCGGACACACTCGGTCTCTCTCGCACTGTCGAGCGCGCGCTCGCGGACACACTCGGTCTCTCTCGCACTGTCGAGCGCTTGCTCGGACACACTCGGTCTCTCTCGCACTGTCGAGCGCTCGCTCGGACACACTCGGTCTCTCTCGCACTGTCGAGCGCTCGCGGACACACTCGGTCTCTCTCGCTCTGTCGAGCGCGCGCTCGGACACACTCGGTCTCTCTCGCACTGTCGAGCGCGCGCTCGGACACACTCGGTCTCTCTCGCACTGTCGAGCGCTCGCGGACACACTCGGTCTCTCTCGCTCTGTCGAGCGCGCGCTCGGACACACTCGGTCTCTCTCGCACTGTCGAGCGCTCGCTCGGACACACTCGGTCTCTCTCGCACTGTCGAGCGCTTGCTCGGACACACTCGGTCTCTCTCGCACTGTCGAGCGCTCGCTCGGACACACTCGGTCTCTCTCGCACTGTCGAGCGCTCGCGGACACACTCGGTCTCTCTCGCACTGTCGAGCGTGCTCGCAGACACACTCGGTCTCTCTCGCACTGTCGAGCGCTCGCTCGGACACACTCGGTCTCTCTCGCACTGTCGAGCGTGCTCGCGGACACACTCGGTCTCTCTCGCACTGTCGAGCGCGCGCTCGGACACACTCGGTCTCTCTCGCACTGTCGAGCGCGCGCTCGCGGACACACTCGGTCTCTCTCGCACTGTCGAGCGCGCGCTCGGACACACTCGGTCTCTCTCGCACTGTCGAGCGCGCGCTCGGACACACTCGGTCTCTCTCGCACTGTCGAGCGCGCGCTCGGACACACTCGGTCTCTCTCGCGACCAAGGCTGCATTTATATAGGCCTATATATATATATATATATATATATATATATATATATATAAAACGAATATTCTGAAATTATTAGACTTTAAAACGGCGGTTTTCTATGTGAATATATAGTAAAGTGTAATGTATTCCTGTGATCAAAGCTGAATTTTCAGCATCATTACTCCAGTCTTCAGTGTCACATGATCCTTCAGAAATCACTATAATATGATGATCTGACTGAAATATTATTATCAATGTTGAAAACAGTTGTGTGCAATCTGTTTCCAGGATTCTTTGATGAATAGAAAGTTCGAAAGAACAGCATTTATTTTGTAACATTATAAATGTCTGTAACTTTTGATCAATTTATCAATCCTTGATGAATAAAAGTATTGATTTATTTTATTTATTTCCCCCAAAAATTAAAATAAAAATTCTTACTGACCTCAAACTTTTGAATGGTAGGCTAGTGTTTAATGTTACAAAAGGTTATATTTCAGATAAATGCTGTTCTTCTGAACTTGCTATTCATCAAAGAATCCTGAAATAAAAACTGTAAAAAAAACCTGTTTTCAACACTGATAATAATCATAAATGTTTCTTGAGCATCAAATCATCATATTACAGTGATTTCTGAAGGATCATGTGACACTGAAGACTGGAGTAAAGACTTCTTTTAAAAATTTTAAAGGCTTATCGATCCAAAACTTTTGAACGAAATGTGTAAATATATAAACGGTTGAATTATCATGTGAGCAATCCCAATAGTGTAAGTAGGAGTAAATGCTGAGTAATAATGATGGTATGAATGACAGTTTGAGTAATAATAGACGCTTTCTTTAATCCAAACAGACTTCAACCAGGCGAAGAAGAGGCAAGTGGCCACGCCCCGCAAATCAGGACAATAACACACTCTGTGGTTGTGTGTGTGTGTGTGTGTGTGTGTGTGTGTGTGTGTGTGTGTGTGTGTGTGTGTGTGTGTGTGTGTGTGTGTGTGTGTGTGTGTGTGTGTGTGTGTGTGTGTGTGTGTGTGTGTGTGTGTGTGTGTGTGTGTGTGTGTGTGTTTTGACGTGAACTCAGAACTCTCTCTGTCTTCCATCATGTGTTATTCAGGACTGGGAATCTGTCATTCCTCTTTAAGCACTTCCTGTTTATATGTTTGCATTTCAACGGTTAACATTTATCTAAAAAAAATCCCTTTAAATTCGATGTGTGGAGGAAAGATTGGAAACATCCCTGAATGAATCTTTCAGAATCATGAAAAGGGTTTCATTACGAACAATGACAGTAAAACATTGTTTTTTTTCAGTGTGCACATTCAAATGTATTGCTTTATTGCACAAAACATGTTGCTAATTTTTAAATGTTTGGTGCCAATTTTTTTTGTTGACACATTAAAGTTATTGTTATTATAAACGTAAACTTCAATTAAGCTGCCAGTTCTCACACACATTCTCGTAACTGAGCTGCGATTATGTTATTGCAACATCATTTTATTTACAAACACTTGGCGTCGTTCGTGAAACACGAGCAGAATCGCTGCAGTTTTTCGTACGTTAATTCGTACATCATGTTGCGTTAAATTTAGTGCGAAAATTAATGTACACATTTTTAACAGACATTTGTTCCAGGGTTATTATTGTTAACTTTAACTAAAACTGTTAAAAACATTTCTGTTAGTTGAAATAAAGCTAAAATAAATTTGAGTTGGAAAACAAACTAAATTTAAACTTTTAATTTAGATCATTAATATTAGAAATGTTGCTTTTCATAATAAACTGAAATAAGTTTACGTTTTAAGTGCTAAAAATATTAACTGGAAATAAATAAATTAAACCTTAATAGTAGTATTAATATATGTAATATGTATGTAGGAAAATGACACGCACTTTTTTTTTTTTACTTAACATTTCTGCTCGTGTTTTGCGATATACAGCTTCTGAAACTACAGCATATTTACAAAAAAAATGTTGTCATGGAAATACAAGTAACGTGGAGCGATAACGAAATAAACTTAATGAGAGATGTGAACGCCAGACTTTATACATTGAGTAATTAAGATAAAAAGCTTAATTCGGTTAAGTTTTGAATTCCAGCAAACGTTGATGAAATCTATTCTCCGACGTGTGGATTTCTGCGACCTGTTTTTGCACTTGTTATTTTGTGTAGTGTTGTGTAGCATTATTGTTAAAGAGTTCTGAATATGCCATATTTATTTTACTGATGAATGTTGTATTGTAATTGTTGTTTTAATAAAACTTTATGAAGAGAAACTCTGGTGTATGATTTGATTTTGTACGAATAAATCACTTCTTAAAATATTCATGCTGTTGATTGTAAAAAATGTGTTTTGAGGTTAATCATTTTTCTAGGTGGTGTTACTGGTGTAAAGCGGCCCGTTCTCTGGACTGGTACGTGATTCTCATTTCAGTCTCATGTTAACATGTTACGTGTGAAGTCGACATGAAATTGCATTTAACTTCATTGTTTTGCTCAAATAGTTTATCCCCCTCTCCTCCTCCTCCTCCTCCTCCTCCTCCTCTTTTATTGGTCCTGCTTTTAATACTATTTGCGCAGTTATTTATTTTTAAAATGCTGTAAAAATCTTTGTTCTGTTTTTCCTATTTTAATAAAACTTTTAAAGCCTGTTTGTGCAGTTGCATTGTTTTATTTAGTCATTAGGACACGTTGTGAGGACGTCGTGGTAAAGTTCCATTTTTTTATAATCTTGGCTAACGTTCCAGAAACGTTGTTGGCACGTTCTCAAAAGACGTCGCTCGTTTATCCCATGGAGAACGTTGTAGAGAGACGTGGTCAACTGGTCTCCAGTCAGTATTTACATCAGAATTAATTGCAATTATATTAGCATTACAGTGGGTTGAAGAAGTTCAGCCAAGCAGATCAGTTATATGCACAGACTCTTTATCTGCAATTGAAAGTATAGCAAGTGGTATTTCTACAGCTAGACAGGACTTAATTTATGAAATATTACAAAGTCTTTTTAGAATCAAACAATTGAGAATCGTTATTAATTTTCTTTGGATACCAGCTCATATGGGGGTTGCAGGAAATGAAGAGGTGGATAGTTTAGCCAAACAGGCCATAAAATTCCAAGAAGTTGATATTAAAATTGCATTAAGTAAGACTGAGATAAAAAGTATAATAGCAAAAGAAATTAGGAAGAAATGGCAGAAGGAGTGGGATAGTGGACATATGGGTCGGCATTTATACAAAATTCAAGGAACAGTTGGTTTAGAAAGGAGAAATTTTGGTAATAGGAGGAGGGATGTTATAATTTCAAGAATGCGTATTGGCCATTGTTTACTAAATCAAAGTATGGCCAGGATTGGGAAACACCAGACTGGATATTGTGACAAATGTAGTTCCGGAAAAATGGAAACAGTGGAACATGTATTATTGGAATGTGAGGCTTATGCGAGAGAAAGATTTAAATTATTTCAAGTATTAAAAGAAATGGAAATTGAAGTTTTTTCTATCAAAGCATTATTAGGGAATGGTCCAAAGCAATTTAAAAAATATGAATTACTATTTCATTTTTTAAAAGATACTCATTTAATTAACAGGAGGATTTAGGTCATTACTACCATAACGTTATCCACACTCCAATCCAGTAGGTGGTAATCCAGGCTCAGGCCCTGAGAATATGCTGTGGAGCAGTCAAAACAACTCCTGTAGCAGCCATTCAGGTAGAAATGGGAGAATTACCACTAGATTTAAGGAGGAAACAGTTAATGGCTAACTATTGGGCTGGTTTAAAAGGACATAATAATTCACATATCACTAAGGCAGTATTGCAGGAAAGCTGGGAGTATGGGAAAAATTTAAAGGAAAATTTTGGACGGATTGGAAATGAAATAGCCAAGGAACTACAAGTGTATAATTTGAGGATGAGTCCCACGATAGTTTATCCAGAGATTGCGCCATGGAAGATAGTTTGGCCAGAGGTAGACTGGTTTGTGTTACAGGAAAAAAGGAAGGCTCAGGAGGAAATTAATTTAGAAAGACTGTTCAATAATCGGTTGTTGGAAAAATATAATACATATATACAGATTTATACTGATGGAGCTAAGAATCCAGAGACGGAAGCAACAGGATTAGGGGTGGTGATACCAGATAAAGGAACAGGAATCAATAGGAGAACATCTAATCAATTAGGGGTTTATACAGTGGAAATGTTGGCTATATTAATTGCATTACGATGGGTAGAAAGGACGGCACAGGAAAAAGTATTGTTATGCTCAGATTCATCAGCAGTTTTAACAAGTCTTCGGTCATTCAAATCCAAAAGTCGTCAAGATATTCTGTGGGAAGTACTTCAGTCAGTAACAAGAATAGTTAACCAAGGTGGACAAGTAACGTTTATATGGGTACCAGGACATGTAGGGATAAGGGGGAATGAAATGGCTGATCAATTAGCAAAAAGGGCATTAACAAAAGGAAATATAGAAATGCAAGTTAGTATTAGTAAAGCAGAAGTTAAAAGTGTGATATGGGAGAAAATAAATCAAAAGTGGCAAGAAATGTGGGATAGAGAGAGGACAGGGAGACACTTATATCAAATTCAAAGGGAAGTTAAAGAAACAAGGGTTGGAAGTGGAAATAGGAGAGAAGAAATTGTGATCTCTAGGTTAAGAATGGGACATTGTTTATTAAATAAAACGCTTAAGTTAATAGGGAAACATAATACTGGATTGTGTGAAGGATGCCAGGAAGAGGAGTCTGTAGAGCATATAATTTTGAGATGTAGTAGGTATGGAGCACAGAGAGAGATGATGAGGAATAAGCTGAGGGAGATGGGAGTTCAGAACATCACATTAAAAGGGTTATTGAGTAGTGATAGGGTTCAGACTAGAATTCTTATGACTTTCTTAAGAGAAATAGGGGTTTTTAATAGAATATAAATAAAGGTAGTATGGATGAGGGTTAAAGTATAAATTTTGATGTTGTAAATATGGTGGTAATAATAATTGTTGTTATTACTATTAAAATTATTAACATGCAGAATGAATGGGAGGAGGTGTGTGTGTGTGAGTGGGAGAGGGGGATTTAGTCTGTAAACCTATTTTCTGTTCCACACTCCGGAGCAGAAGGTGGCGGAAATGCACCAATAAGTTGGATGCCAACCGCCGTAAAATAACAAGAAGAAGAAGAAGAATCCAGTAGGTGGCGGGAATGCACCATTAAAGTTTGGTTTGCCAACTGCCATTAAACCTGAAAGAAGAAGAAGAAGAAGAAGAAGAAGAAGAACTGGTCTCCAGATAACTTTCCAGAAAATTGCGTTACAAGTATTAGTGATGCCATTTGGATATTATATGGGAAATGTAATTAATTAATCAAAGATTTTATTAAATTATCTGGTGACCAGTTGACCACGTCTTTACAACGTTTTCCATGGGATAAACTAGCGACGTCTTTTGAGGACGTGCCCTCGACGTTTCTGGAACGTTAGCCAAGATTATAAAAAAAAAGGAACTTTACCACGACGTCCTCACAACGTTGCCATAAAGTAATGTCACACTGACCAAATGACGACGTCGTCACAACGTACTGTGTTAGCTGGGAAGCGGCAAAGTTCCGACTCTCGCTGTTGTTTTCACTGCTTTCAGGTGAGTTTAGTCTCTAAAAACACACAACTGTTCTTGACACTTGTAATTGACACGCTTCTGTTTAATATTTACTTTATAAATGTCTTCGGAAAGTCCGTTAGCATCTCAACCGTTTTCAGAAGAGGTAACGTTAGGCTAACTTTATAGCTTGAGCTTTTGTTTATGAATGTTTGGGCTTTTAATCCCATTTTATGTCATCATATAGATTAAGAGGTAGATTAAGCTGTTTGAGCCTGATTCACTATGTATTTTTATGTTTTGTGTGTGTGTGTGTGTGTGTGTGTGTGTGTGTGTGTGTGTGTGATGCGTCTAGTGCAGTGTTGCATGCTTGTCTCTTATTTTGCTGCCTCTTTCTCTCGCTTACTGCCTGCTGCCGCTGGCTAGCCCTTTGTGGTGAATAGGGAAGTAGCCTTCTCCCTGCAGTACAAAGCCTCTCCTTCACCTAGACTCCTGCCAGGCCTCCTCGTGGCTACACACGGTAACTGGGTGCCTTTTTGCCAGTTTAGTAAAGATTTTGATTAGAAGTGAGGTATGTATTTAACATAAACTAGTGCAGTGCCCGACTGCCCGTGCAAAATCAGCTTTCTTCGACCCTCTCTGTCTCTGGTCCTGCGCTGTGCTCACTCAGTGTGCAGTGTGAGCCAGAGTGACCAGCGGCTAGAGCGGCAAAAGCCAATGTGTGCTTCTTTTACCGATATATTTACCGATATCTTTTGCATTTCTAATCCAAACAATGTCAAACTCGGCACTGCACTTCCTCGTGCCCGTAGCAAGACACCTGTCAAGTTTGAAATCCATCCGGACTAACGGTTCGAGAGATATGCAAATAACAGATATGCCCGTGCAAAATCTGTTTTTGTGTGTTTTTAGTAACTGTTGGTTTGGTATGTTTGTTTGAGTTGCTGAATAGCCTAGGCTAGCCTAGCAGGAGTCTAAACTCTGAGATAACGTTAAGCGCACCAGAATAAAATATAATATATTCAGAAGTAAACAGTGTAGCTGATTTACAGATTCAGTTAACATCCACAAATGAATAAGCGTGACGATTCAGGGAGCAGCGACACAGTGAACTCCGAGAAAACGCTACGCTTGAGCAAACAGTTTGTGAATAGGCTACTACAAATGATGGCCGTGAATAAAATATAATATTCAGATATTTTTAAACCACAACCCTCTAATGTCAATGTTTATTTTTAAATCACAACCTTCTAAACAACATCTAAACATCTTCAATGTGTGCTTTTTTTACCGAGATATGCGAATAACAGACACACAGACAGACGTTTCTGTAATTTATAGATAGATAGATGTGTATGTGTGTCTGTGTATAGGCTATATTATATTTATATATTCGTGTGTGTGTACTGTATAGTTTTTTATCGCGATTAATTTATTTGACAGTTTTTGTGTATGTTTTTAGTAATTGTTGGTTTGGTGTGTTTGAGTGCTTATTGTTTCAATTACACAGTAAAAGTTCAGTGACATTTTTAATTGTGCATGATTGAAAGCAAATACCGATACTGACATAACGACATACAATAAATATGGAAAATTGAACTATATACTAACTACTTCTGAATAACTACAATATTTAGAGGGAAACAGTGTAGCTGAATTAATGTTTAGCTGACAGAATGTTTATTTTTAAACCACAACTTCAATGTGTGCTTCTTTTACCGACATACTTAACGATATCTTTTGCATTTCTTATCCAAACAACGTCAAACTCGGCACTGCACTTTCTCGTGCCCGTAGCAAGACACGTCAAGTTTGAAATCCATCCGGACTAACGGTTCGAGAGATATGTGAATAACAGACAGACACACAGACAGACAGACGTTCCTGTAATTTATAGATATAGAAGTACTGTTAATCGATGACGTCACGTACACGGCTGACACTAGCTCAATGGTTTAATAAATATTGATCAAAATTGTTCTGTGATTTCAGCAGCAACAAAACTGCTGACCCTACAACAGAGGTTTCATGTTCGTTTTTTTTTTTCATCACAATTTTCAGACAAAATATTAACATTTTTTAATTGGGACTAAAATGTACAAATGTTATAGCACAGACACATATGCTTCACAGTGTCTTGCTTGGCATTCATTTTGTAGCAGCACAATGGCGAATAAGCTAAATCATGATGTTCTTTATGCATCATTGATCGAGACACTAGATTTAGAACACAACACAATGAATAAGTAAACCTAAAAACATAAATTCTGTTATCCTAATTAAGAAATAATTTTTTCTTTCTCTTTTCTGAATTTCATCTCTGCTGTAGCTTCTTTCCTTTTAATAAACCTGTGTCATTGTATAATAATATTGTTGGCTCTGTGACAAATGGTGTGTTGTGTTCTTAGATCGTTCCATGCAGAGTTGAGCTGATCATCAATCTCTAAGGCACCATCAACCATATGACTAGTAAGTAAAATACACATTTCCACTTGTGGACAATAAAGGAACTAAACTAAAACTTCAAACATACACTAATGTTATTGGTGCAATATTGTTTTGAAAGAAGTCTCACCAAGACTGCATTTATTTAATTAAAAATACAGTAAAAACAGTAATATTGTGAAATAATATTAAAACATTGTTTTCTATGGAGAATTTATATGGTTTTCTATACATCATCCTTCAGAAATCATTCTAATATAATGATTTGATAAAACATTTGTGATTTATTATCAGTGTTGAAATCAGTGCTGCTTCATATTTTTGTCTTTTTCAGGACTATTTGATGAATAGAAAGGGGAAAAAAAGCAGCATTCATTTGAAACAGAAATCTTTCCTTTCCTTTCTGGTCAATTTAATGCATCCTTGCTGAATAAAAATATGATTTATTTTTTATTTTATTGAACCCAAACTTTTGAACAGTAGTGACCATTTAGAGTGTGTAAAAAACACGTTGGGTCTATTTAACAATTAATCCTGGAGAGAGAAAATAGAAAATGGATTAAACTGGTACACTGTACACAAAAATATTAATCAGCACAACTGTTTTTAACAATACTCAGAAATGTTTAGGACGTTTGCATTGTTATAATATATAATAAGTATTCAAATATAAAAATGCTGACTCGTCAGATCATGTTTACTCATTAAAATCAGACGATTTCCTATTAATTCAATTGAATGAACTCTAGAATAACCTTCCTGAGGCCCAGAAACACGATTCTAATATAAATCTAGATTAAAGACACATCTCTTTATCCAGAAAGCATTCAATTAACACATCTCATAATCTTGCACTATAGTGTTTATATGTGATGAAATGGTAAAAAGTGCACATGATCATGCCTGAAATAATATGACAGCAGCTATGCTATGCTTTATGCATATGCCACTATGCTAATCTTTCTCCTGTTGTTTCCTTGTTTCTATCTCAGGATGCTCAGCAAGTTTACTAGAGATTACAGCAGCTCCAGTTTGGATCCAGCCTCACTTGTGAAGACTTCTAATGACACCAACACTCTAGAAGACTTTAGATGATGACAACTATAGATGGACATACAAAACTGCCAGATATTATCCTTATATTGCATTGGCCCGGTTTTACAGGCAGGGCTTAGATTAAAGGGATAGTTCGACCCAAAATGTAAATTCTGTCAGTAATTACTCCCTCATGTTGTTCAACCCCGTAAGACTTCGTTCATCTTCGGAACACGCATATTTGTGATTAAATCTGAGAGCTGGATCGATAGGCTTAGCCTCCATAGGCTTCTAATCTAATGGATTGAAAACCTGCCGGCCCCGAAAAGTTATTAAAGTCCAGGTGACTCAACAGTGCTCAACGAGAATACTTTTTGAGCGCAAAAAAAACAAACAAAAATAACGACTTTATTCAACTATTCATTTCCTTCTCTGTGGGCCTCGAGATATTCATTTAGTATAATTGCGTATATGAACGTTACACGCATCACACACGTGACCAGCGTCGGCCTGCGTGTGACGTACAACACAGAAGCGCTGCGCTGTTACACTACGTGAACTATCTCGAGGCCGACAGAGAAGGAAATTAATACTTGAATAAAGTCATTATTTTTGTTTGTTTTTTTTACGCCCAAAAAGTATTCTCGTCGCTTGGTAAACTTAAGATTGAGTCACTGTAGTCACTTGGACTATTTTAACGATTTCTTTAATAACTTTTCTGGGCCGGCAAGTTTCAATCCCTTGGCCTATGGAGGAGTGACCCAGCTCTCAGATTTAATCACAAATATCTTCATTTGTGTTCCGAAGATGAACGAAAGTCTTACGGGGTTGAACAACATGAGGGAGAGTCATTACTGACAGAGTTTACATTTTGGGGTGAACTATCCCTTTAAGCCAGGATTAAATTTTAATATTTAAGTACCTTTTTAAAATGTACTTTAGAAAAAAAAAACATTTTACATTTTACAAAAACATTATTTTTTGACATGCATTTTTGCACCTATGTGCAAATGTCCCAGTCTGGGACTTAAGCCTTTTCTGTGAAACATCGGGTAAGGGAAGGTTTGCATGACAGTTTTGCTGACACATACCGGTAAACACTACACATAACACTCAGAGAAAGAGTAAACATTGTTCATTTACCAACATTGTAACAATAGCGTGTTGAAATTCTGCAAACACATTGCCCTTTAGAAATTGGGATGACTCTGTTTAACTGAACTTGAGTTTGAACTCATGACTTGTATTTTCTTATGGACATTACTTTTTTTGCCAGAAGATGCTGTCCTGTGAAGTAGCAGTAGCAGTCGCCTCTGGCTGATTAAAGGATATTTTGCGATTGTAACCTTAAACATGCATTTTCTGTAAAGCTTCTTTGAAACTATTTGTATTGTGAAAAGCACTATGGTTTTACTATGGTACCAACCATGTTATTTTTTATTTTTTTCAAAACCATGGTTCTACTAAATGGTTTAATTGCTGTAAAATTATGGTAATCATGATGACAACTATAGATCATAACCATAGGTTTTTAAACCTTAGTTGTTTTGAAACCAATGGTTCATTTTGTTAGCTACTATGATTTTACTGCAAATGCTGTGGTAAAACCATATGGTTAATTTTCATAAGGGTACAAATATACATAAATTATCCTATTGTAGGATATGTAACTGTTTAATATCATGTAACTTGACTAATAGTCACGTGGAATAAAATGATGAATTGAATAAATATAAATGTATTAATTGAATTAATGTATCAACTGAAAATTAATTTAATAAAAACATATTTGTAGTAGCCTTTATTGTCACTAGGCACAAGTACCAGCGCAATTAGCCATTTGCAACTGCTATTGAGACGGGTCTGGTGTACATTGCTTTTTTTTTTTTTTTTTTGGTTAGCATGAGTAACTGATTATAGGACCATGAACCGACCGTGGTCGTAAACACTTATTATAAACCAGCGGCACGATAACCACCGTCGGTAAATCGGCGGCTGCCACTGGAGGTCCACTAGAATAACGATGAGCAAAACACCAGTGATCCGCCACTGGACTCATGTTAGCTGGTGTGCCCCCAACACTGCACGTTTTCTTTGTCTCCCTAATCAAACACACCTGATTCAACTCATCAGCTCATTAACCCATGTGATAATCAGCTGATGAGTTGAATCAGGTACACAGATTCAACCGTTTTTTCTCTATTAAAGGGCGAATGGAGAAAGAACACTTTCTTTTTTCACTAAACCTTACCTTACTAATCCACTAATCCAATCTTTCTTCTTAGAGCGCGCTCTCTCTCTCTCAAACTCTCTCTCTCTCTCTCTCTCTCTCTCTCTCTCTCTCTCTCTCTCTCTCTCTCTCTCTCTCTCTCTCTCTCTCTCTCTCTCTCTCTCTCTCTCTCTCTCTCTCTCTCTCTCTCTCTCTCTCTCTCTCTCTCTCTCTCTCTCTCTCTCTCTCTCTCTCTCTCTCTCTCTCTCTCTCTCTCTCTCTCTCTCTCTCTCTCTCTCTCTCTCTCTCTCTCTCTCTCTCAACAGTGCTAAGCAGGTTAGCGTTGAATTCAGCATGCTGACTTGTCTTTTCTTGATGTATTTCAGAACTTCCTCCAGCCCTTGGGGAACGGTGACTGAGTCCTTGAGCGACGGTGGGGGTGTTATCACTCCCTCATGGTAGGTTCGGTGGTTGATGGGTCACCATGGGTTGTCTTTTAGAACTGCTAAAAGCCTTTGTCCCGGGTCCTGCAGGTCACTGTGCAAAACCGATTCATTGATGTGGTGTCAAGACCATTGTGTCTTGACCACTACGGGACCTGCTTGGCACCACAGGGTGGTGTGCTGAAAGATCCAGGATCTATAGACCACCAGTAGGTTTTGGCCACTTCTGCGGTTCCCACCACTGCATGGCATGGTCTGACTTCGCCTGATGGTTCGGATGGGCTGCAGACTGTCTCGACCGTCAAACTAAGGGAACCAGACCATGCCATGTAGTGGTGGGAACCGAAGAAGTGGCCAAAACCTAGTGGCAACCCCGCAAGTTGCGCAAAACCCATACGTGGTCATGTGTGTGTGTGTGTGTGTGTGTGTGTGTAAGTGTGTAATGCACAGGGTGTTGTGATGTGTCTAGTGCAGTGTTGCAGTAAGTGAAGTGCATGCTTGTCTCTTATTTTGCTGCCTCTTTCTCTCGCTTACTGCTTGCTGCCGCTGGCTAGCCCTTTTTTCACTAATCCACCTCACTTTACCTTACTAATCCAATCTTTCTTCTTAGATCTCTCTCTCTTTCAACAGTGAGGTTAGCGTTGAATTCAGCATGCTGACTTGTCTTTTCTTGATGTATTTCAGAAGTTCCTCCAGCCCTTGGGGAAGCCCTGCAGACTGAGTCCTTGGGCGACGGTGGGGGTGTTATCACTCCCTCATGGTAGGTTCGGTGCTCGATGGATCCCCATGGGTTGTCTTTTAGAATGGCCCTTCCGGCTCCTGCAGGTCACTGTGCAAAACTGATTCCTTGATGTGGTGTCAAGACCATAATGTGTCGTACGTAGACACAGTTTTGGACACCTACGCCATGTGGTCAGTCTTTGTTGACCTGCTTGAATCCAGGATCTATCGACCCACTAGACCACCAATAGGTTTTGTCCACTTCTGCGGTTCCCACCACTGCTTGGCATGGTCTGACTCCTACGCTGATGGTTCGGATGGGCTGCAGACTGTCTGGACTGTCAGCCTAAGACAACCAGACCGCCTTGTATTCGTGGCTACCCTGCAAGTTGCGCAAAACCCATACGTGGTCATGTGTGTGTGTGTAAGTGTGTAATGCACAGGGTGTTGTGATGCGTCTAGTGCAGTGTTGCAGTAAGTGAAGGAAGATGCATGCTTGTCTCTTATTTTCCTGCCTCTTTCTCTCGCTTACTGCTTGCTGCCGCTGGCTAGCCCTTTGTGGTTCTCCCTGCCAGTACAAAGCCTCTCCTCACCAAGACTTCTGCCAGGCCTCCTCGTGGCTACACACGGTAACTGGGTGCCCCGGGGCCTCAGGCTAACATGGCAGGGGATCTCGGAGTCGGAGTGGTCCCCAGAGGTCACTTAATGACCAACCACTGTCCTCTGCCTTGTAGATAATTCTGGTGAGACCAGGGAGCAAACCTTGAAAGCATAGCAATAGGTGTAATTTAAGCAGCATGGATGTTATTTTCATAAATTGTGCATTTCTGTCTTGAATCATGTATTTGGACATTTTTTTTTTTCATCTTTATAATCAAATGTATTTCACTCACCTCCTATATATAGATCATCAGCACCTTCTACCTTATTTTGTTTATAATCTCAGGTAAGGTAAAGTTTAGGTCGAATTCTATACTATGTATCCAAGTATCCAAATTCATGCTTACAGTCTAGAACCCCTCCGTGGTTTAGATCTTTATAGAAAGCAGAGACTTGTGGCAGGCAATCTTTTTTTAGAATAACTTTTTACTTTGTATGGAAACTTTGAGAAACTAAATGACTTAAAGTATAATAAAATCCGTTCACAAGTTCCACCAGCAGGTGTCAGGCTTGGATCATCAAACTATGGAGAGGCTGGCTCTAACTGGAATTATTTATTTATACATGGAATACTGTTTATACTTTTTATAATGCATGTTACATATCACACAATTTCATATGCACAATTTATCCAATCCCAGATCTTGGTTAACTCCTTTCACAATTTTCTAATAAAAAGTTCTGAGTTTTTTCCCCTCCACCTTCATCTTTCTCCTTCGAGCGCGGCCTCTCAGCGATCTCTCAGACCTCCTTTTGGTCTGGAACACATTAAGGTAATACTTGCTTTTTCCTTACTATATGCATGCTTCATATGTGTTTCTTTAATACTGGTGTCAACTCAGTAAAAAATGTAAAAACATCCTACAAAATTACTGTTTTAATAGGTTTTAAGCTAAATCCTTATTGTCGTTGCCAATTTGTGTTGGTCTCTTACCGGTGCTCACCACTGTATATACATTTTTATTTTTTTTTCTGAAATAATTCAGTTTGCTGCCAGATTATTGATAATTATTATTCCATGTGCCACTCAATGTCATTTTCAGTAAGATTTTTTTTTTTTTTTTTTTCGTTTTTATTGTGTTTTTGAAATGATTGATGCCTGTTGAAATGAAATGCATGTATGCCCGCTTGAGCCACTGGAGGGCACTCTCCCTTGTGTTATGTTTTCACCATGGACTCATTATGTTTAATCAGTTGTGTTTGATTACGGGATTACTATCCTAAGCCTGAGTGATCTGGTGCGAAGTCTTGTTACATCTCTGAGCATTATTCCCTGTTTTAGTATTCTTTTTTTTTTTCCAAAACTCAAGTTACCCTTGCCTGTCTTCTGGAAGTTTATGAACCTGTGCTGCCTGCCTCGACCTAAGCCTGTTATCACCACGAGTTGCTGGATCACATTCTCCTTGTATATATGTATGTTTATATGTATATAAACAGTGTTAACTGTTTGCCTGGGTTCATGTCTGCTTGTGTTTAAGTTGAAATAAAGTGCTGCACATGGCCAGCCAGACCGCCTCTGTCCGTGCGTTACAACATTCCTCAATAAAATAATTTTCCTAAATACGGTTTCCCATATTCTTTTCATCTTTCAATCTTTCTTTAAACCGAGTCTCTGTGTAGTTTTTATAAACCCAATAAAACATTTTTATCAAATCATGTCTCTGTGTTTATAAACAGCTTACATATAAAAGCTGTAACACAAAATAAAAGACTGTTTATAAAGTCTTATAACTGAACAAATTGCATGCTTTTCACAACAATCTGTGTTTTAACTGACAATTAATTGGCGTCCACCATTGTTTATTCAATAGAAAACAGAGTTTGCTTTTATTTTTTTATTCAACATAAAGATAAAACAATTTAAAGGGGCTATGTGTAGTTTTTAGCAGCCTCTAGCGGTGATGTTTCAGATTGCAACAAATTTTTACAAGAGCGCTCGTGCGCGTGATCGAATTTAAGAGCGAGCACTCATGGCGCCGGCCACACTGAGACTGTCAACACACCGGAGAAACAATCACAAAAGCCAACTCCGGGTCTGTTATTATACCTGCTAAATATACCTACCTAAAACAAAGCGGAGGTTTCTCCACAATTCCAACGCTCTGCACTGTTGATCCGTGTTTTCGTCTGAAGTTTTTTTATATTTATGTGGAGTTTGTGTTGGAGAGTCTGTGTTGTGCTGGCAAGAGGCAGGTCGTTTTTTGGTGCTATCAGACTCCATGTAGTGACTCTGTAGTACTCCAAAAAAAAATACTCTGGCACACAACATAGGCATAACTGCAGTTATAACTAAGGAAAATAACTGCAGGCATTAGCTGCAGTGCCGACACACTGACTATAGGAGTCACTATAAATAGGAGAGAGGCTCAGGAGCGCGCATGCACGTCACATCCGCTGGATTTCGCGGTATATCCACGCAGATTTGGCGCAGACATGAACTTCCCCAACAAAGTGGGTAAACACAGCCCTCTTTACGTTCGTCCTAATGCCGTGTTAGGTTCTCCGTGGATTTGCCTATATTTGAATTAGCGTGCTTTAACACTTAGCTAAGTTTCGCTAGCATGTTTTAACATGTTTCTTGCATGTTTAGAACTCAATGGGATTTTTAACATGTTGCGACACGTGTTAAACATGTCACTTCCTGTTGCCAGTAGGTGGCGTTATTCCTATAACTGAATATTCTCATGTAGATGAGATGTTCAGGCCATGACTCTTATTTTTGTTTGTTTGTTCTGCCATTGTTTATTTGTCTCGAACAAACAGCAAAACAAAACCAAAAAA
>NW_026606985.1:0-55000 GCF_029890125.1 Rhinichthys klamathensis goyatoka | reverse complement strand
GGAGGAGAGAGAAGAACTGAGTGACGTGAAGGAGGAGAGAGAAGAACTGAGTGAAGCGAAGGAGGAGAGAGAAGAACTGAGTGAAGCGAAGGAGGAGAGAGAAGAACTGAGTGAAGCGAAGGAGGAGAGAGAAGAACTGAGTGAAGCGAAGGAGGAGAGAGAAGAACTGAGTGGAGGAGAGAGAAGAACTGAGTGAAGCGAAGGAGGAGAGAGAAGAACTGAGTGAAGCGAAGGAGGAGAGAGAAGAACTGAGTGAAGCGAAGGAGGAGAGAGAAGAACTGAGTGAAGCGAAGGAGGAGAGAGAAGAACTGAGTGAAGCGAAGGAGGAGAGAGAAGAACTGAGTGAAGCGGAGGAGGAGAGAGAAGAACTGAGTGAAGCGGAGGAGGAGAGAGAAGAACTGAGTGAAGCGGAGGAGGAGAGAGAAGAACTGAGTGAAGCGAAGGAGGAGAGAGAAGAACTGAGTGAAGCGGAGGAGGAGAGAGAAGAACTGAGTGAAGCGGAGGAGGAGAGAGAAGAACTGAGTGAAGCGAAGGAGGAGAGAGAAGAACTGAGTGAAGCGAAGGAGGAGAGAGAAGAACTGAGTGAAGCGAAGGAGGAGAGAGAAGAACTGAGTGAAGCGAAGGAGGAGAGAGAAGAACTGAGTGAAGCGAAGGAGGAGAGAGAAGAACTGAGTGAAGCGAAGGAGGAGAGAGAAGAACTGAGTGAAGCGGAGGAGGAGAGAGAAGAACTGAGTGAAGCGGAGGAGGAGAGAGAAGAACTGAGTGAAGCGAAGGAGGAGAGAGAAGAACTGAGTGAAGCGAAGGAGGAGAGAGAAGAACTGAGTGAAGCGAAGGAGGAGAGAGAAGAACTGAGTGAAGCGAAGGAGGAGAGAGAAGAACTGAGTGAAGCGAAGGAGGAGAGAGAAGAACTGAGTGAAGCGAAGGAGGAGAGAGAAGAACTGAGTGAAGCGAAGGAGGAGAGAGAAGAACTGAGTGAAGCGAAGGAGGAGAGAGAAGAACTGAGTGAAGCGAAGGAGGAGAGAGAAGAACTGAGTGAAGTGAAGGAGGAGAGAGAAGAACTGAGTGAAGCGAAGGAGGAGAGAGAAGAACTGAGTGAAGCGAAGGAGGAGAGAGAAGAACTGAGTGAAGCGAAGGAGGAGAGAGAAGAACTGAGTGAAGCGAAGGAGGAGAGAGAAGAACTGAGTGAAGCGAAGGAGGAGAGAGAAGAACTGAGTGAAGCGAAGGAGGAGAGAGAAGAACTGAGTGAAGCGAAGGAGGAGAGAGAAGAACTGAGTGAAGTGAAGGAGGAGAGAGAAGAACTGAGTGAAGTGAAGGAGGAACATCATGTCCAACCTGGAGAAAAACCTTTGAGACTAAAGACTATCTGCTGCCAACAATCAAGATGAACTCAAAGGACAGGGATCGCAGAAGAAGATCTGGACAGACCGTAGAACTTACTGAAGGATTTTCAACTGAAGGATGTTCCATTTTTTTGTGGGACATGTTATGGACAATTCTTCCTTCACATCCAGGACTGACATATCCTTGAACACCTGATCAAATAACTGTTGAAAAAGTTGGTGTTTGAGGAATATTAATTGCAATGTATAATATACAATGCCTCCAATGTATTATTTTTTGCTTCATCATCTTATTTGTAATATTTGCATGTGAGTGTGTGTGTGAGTGTGTGTGAGAGAGAGTGAGTGAGTGTGAGTGTGTGTGAGTGTGTGTGTGAGAGTGTGAGTGTGAGTGTGAGAGTGAGTGTGAGTGTGAGAGCGTGTGTGAGAGCGTGTGTGAGAGAGTGAGTGAGTGTGAGTGTGTGTGAGTGTGTGTGTGACAGTGTGAGTGTGAGAGTGAGTGAGTGTGAGTGTGTGTGAGTGTGTGTGTGAGAGTGAGTGTGTGTGAGTGTGTGTGTGAGTGTGTGTGTGAGAGAGTGAGTGAGTGTGAGTGTGTGTGAGTGTGTGTGTGAGAGTGTGAGTGTGTGTGTGAGAGAGTGAGTGAGTGTGAGTGTGTGTGAGTGTGTGTGTGAGAGTGTGAGTGTGAGTGTGAGAGTGAGTGTGATAATCCTGTCCCTTATTTCACAAAATAATACAACCTCATTGCATAACCTACATTATACGGTTTATAAACTGAGGAGACGAATTGCAAAACCGTGTTTTTTTCTTTCTTTTTTTTCACATGTGACTTCACGGATAAAAAAAAGTCCATGAAAGAATAAGAAAAATAATTCATTTCTTAATGAGTGTGAGAGCACGTGTAAGAGTGTGTGTGAGTGTGTGAGTGTGTGAGCGCGTGAGTGTGTGAGTGTGTGTGTGTGTGAGTGTGTTTACACAGTGCGTGTAAGTGTGAGTGTGTGAGTGTGAGTGTGAGTGTGAGTGTGTGAGTGTGAGTGTGTGAGTGTGTGTGTGTGTGTGTGTGTGAGTGTGTGTGAGTGTGAGTGTGAGTGTGTGAGTGTGAGTGTGTGTGTGTGTGTGTGTGTGTGTGTGTGTGTGTGAGTGTGTGAGTGTGTGTGTGAGTGTGAGTGAGTGTGTGAGCGTGTGAGTGTGAGTGTGTGAGTGTGAGTGAGTGTGTGAGCGTGTGAGTGTGAGTGTGTGAGTGTGAGTGAGTGTGTGAGCGTGTGTGTGTGAGTGTGTGAGTGTGAGTGAGTGTGTGAGCGTGTGTGTGTGTGTGTGTGTGTGTGTGTGAGTGTGAGTGTGAGTGTGTGTGAGTGTGTGAGTGTGAGTGTGTGAGTGTGAGTGTGAGTGTGTGTGTGTGTGTGTGTGTGTGTGTGTGTGAGTGTGAGCGTGTGAGTGTGAGTGTGAGTGTGTGAGTGTGAGTGTGAGTGTGTGTGTGTGTGTGTGTGTGTGTGTGTGTGAGTGTGTGAGTGTGAGTGTGTGTGTGTGTGTGTGTGTGTGTGTGTGTGTGTGTGTGTGTGTGTGTACTTTTCTACCTATCTAAGTGGTGACCTTGGTGTCGTTACACACTCACCAACAGGGGACCGCCGAGTCAAGTGGGAACATTTTTCAGGTCCCCTGTTTGTTATGCCTTAAAACATGTTAAAATCAGATAAAAAACGCTCTGGTGAATTTTTTACATTTTTGACCAAGTGGGGACCTGCAAGTGTGTGTGTGTTTAAGCCCATACTCAGCAGCGCTCCTGTAGGCTGGAGCAGGAACTGCAATGGCCCATTAACACACGTCGTTCACACTTCTCTATTGTTTGAATGGCTTGCTGTCACAGAGAGGCTCTGAGACTGTAGAGCTGCTGTTTAAAAGACTGCTTAGTTAAGGAACTTTCGGTAACTTTATTATAACTCCACGCTATTAATCATTAGTTAAGCATTAGTAAACAATTCATCATTTATAAAGCATTAATAGACATTAATAAGCAGTATATAAATACAGATATAAATGCTTTATTCTTGTTTTAAAAGCAAATCTATAATGTGTTTAATAATTGTATTTTCATACTTTATTAATGATCAATTTATCATTTCTAAAGGAAGTATAGCATTATTTACGAACCAGTTATTTAGGAGTTGTCAGTGGTTCATAAGATAACTTAGAAAGTGTGAGTAAATGATTAATAAACTATTGAAATGTACATTCATACATTTTATTATTCAGACATATAGTAATAGTTATTTAGTGTGTTAATAAATGCTTTATTAACATGTATTTCTACTGTAATTCAGGGTTAATTCAGGTAGTTATAAAGCATTTAGTAGTGGTCAGTTAACTCTTTTGTGAGCTCATCTAAAGTGAGGACTAGTTATGCCTTTTAAAGAATTTACAAGACAGATTTAAAGGCTCAGTTATACATTTCTAAGTTCTGTATTACTGTGTTGTGTTTGTTTCATTTTTCTGTTTAGAAGATAACTGAGTCTTTAAATCTCCTTTATAAATGCTTTACAAGGCATTAGTCCTCACTTTAGATGAGCTCACAAAATAGTTAACTGACCACTAAATTCTTTATAACTACCTGAATTTACTACATTTACTTACACTTTCTAAGTGATTTTATAAATCACTGACAACTCCTAAATAACTGGTTTGTAAATAATGCTATACTTACATTTACATTTAGTCATTTAGCAGACGCTTTTATCCAAAGCGACTTACATCTGAGGACTAAAGCAAGCGAGTCATCGTGAAGAGACAATAACAACCCAAGAAGTGCTCAAAATACAAAGTTCAAATATTGCTCAGAGTAGCATAAACCAGACAAGTGAGGATTTAAGTTTTTTATTATTATTTTTTTTTTTTATTATAATTTTCTTTACTTCATTTAGAAAAGATAAATTGATCATTAATAAAGCATGAAAATACAATTATTAAACATATAGATATGCTACTAAATCAATAATAAAGCATGGTCAGATTTGGAAATCTTGCTAAATGTAATGACCTCAAAAATATTATTGCAGTGTATGTTTATGGCAAGAACCGGTCTTTATTGTAAGCATTGCTATCACTTTCAGAGATAGTCAGAATATGGATGGATGGATGGATGGATGGATGGATGGATGGATGGTCAGATTGGGAAATCTTGCTAAATGTAAAAGCAATCAAACAGACGTCGTAATTTGCTATCTAACAGGGGACTTTAGTGTTAGTGTGACACCTATGTGGTTGCTTTGCCATTTCTTCATTTTCATTCTTTTGACCTTAAAAATATTATTACAGTGTATGTTTATGGCAAGAACCGGTCTTTATTGTAAACATTGCTATCACTTTCAGAGATAGTCAGAATATGAAATACTGCTAAATGTAAAAGCAATCAAACAGACATCATAATTTGCTATCTAACAGGGGACTTTAGTGTTAGTGTGACACCTATGTGGTTGCTTTGCCATTTCTTCATTTTCATTCTTTTGACCTCAAAAATATTATTAAAGTGTATGTTTATGGCAAGAACCGGTCTTTATTGTAAATATTGCTATCACTTTCAGAGATAGTCAGAATATGAAATACTGCTAAATGTAAAAGCAATCAAACAGACGTCATAATTTGCTATCTAACAGGGGACTTTAGTGTTAGTGTGACACCTATGTGTTCGCTTTGCCATTTCTTTATTTTCATTATTTTGACCTTAAAAATATTATTAGAGTGTATGTTTATGGCAAGAACCGGTCTTTATTGTAAACATTGCTATCACTTTCAGAGATAGTCAGAATATGAAATACTGCTAAATGTAAAAGCAATCAAACAGACGTCATAATTTGCTATCTAACAGGGGACTTTAGTGTTAATGTGACACCTATGTGGTTGCTTTGCCATTTCTTCATTTTCATTCTTTTGACCTCAAAAATATTATTACAGTGTATGTTTATGGCAAGAACCGGTCTTTATTGTAAACATTGCTATCACTTTCAGAGATAGTCAGAATATGAAATACTGCTAAATGTAAAAGCAATCAAACAGACGTCATAATTTGCTGTCTAACAGGGGACTTTAGTGTTAGTGTGACACCTATGTGGTTGCTTTGCCA
Organism: Rhinichthys klamathensis goyatoka; assembly: GCF_029890125.1. Classification (NCBI taxonomy): domain Eukaryota; kingdom Metazoa; phylum Chordata; class Actinopteri; order Cypriniformes; family Leuciscidae; genus Rhinichthys; species Rhinichthys klamathensis. The sequence continues at coordinate 49,549 of NW_026606985.1, read as the reverse complement.
TTTCTTCATTTTCATTCCTTTGACCTCAAAAATATTATTACAGTGTATGTTTATGGCAAGAACCGGTCTTTATTGTAAATATTGCTATCACTTTCAGAGACTGCTAAATGTAAAAGGACTCAAACACATCATTCGTCACCATCGAACAGGGGACTCGTGTCCTTTTGTGTAGTGAAATGACTAAAACATGTTCATGCTGCTTCTGCTGCTTAAATTTAGCATGTGCACTTTAACTTGTGTAAACATGGGCATGGAATGATGAATAAAAATGGTCAAATCTAAATTAACTTATTTAGTTATAGTCAAAAATATTATTATTATTTTAGGCCTATATTTTTGTTGAACATTTAAACTGATAATTTAGTTGAGCCAACTATTCAAAATTTAAATGCAATAATCTCTATATATACAATTATAGTTATATAATATATATTCATATTAATGTATAATTATATAATGTTGTAAAGAAAAATGATTCTTTCAAAAATGTCTTGCACCCGTTGAAAAAAACAATGAAGGACTGATCTGTGTTCACTGAGAAAATCCCATCAAATTAATCAGTTGGATGGATGGATGGTTGGATGGATGGATGGATGGATGGTTAGATGGATGGTTGGATGGATGGATGGTTGGATGGATGGATGGATGGATGGTTGGATGGATGGATGGTTGGATGGATGGTTGGATGGATGGATGGATGGTTGGATGGATGGTTGGATGGATGGATGGTTGGATGGATGGATGGATGGATGGATGGATGGATGGATGGATGGATGGTTGGATGGATGGATGGATGGATGGATGGATGGATGGATGGATGGATGGATGGATGGATGGATGGTCAGATTGGGAAATCTTGCTAAATGTAAAAGCAATCAAACAGACGTTGTAATTTGCTATCTAACAGGGGACTTTAGTGCACTTTAACTTGTGTGGACATGGGCATGGAATGATGAATAAAAATGGTCAAATCTAAATAACTTATTTTGTTATAGTCAAAAATAATATTATTATTATATATTTTTGTTGAACATTTAAACTGAAATTTTAGTTGAGCTATTCAAAATGTAGATCCAATAATCTCTACATACAGAATTATAATATATAATATATATATATTAATATTAATATATACATATATATATATATACTGTTGTAAAGAAAAATGAATTACCAAACCATTATCGAAACATTTTTAAATTAGAATTTTTTGAGGAAAGATCATTTTAATCTGTTTTTAAATACCGGCGGCAATAGTTCAAAAGCAGAGGAGACGACACGTCTTATCATTCATGATATTATTTTTCTTATTTAACGCTCTCCCTTCATAGATACTTTCTATATGCTTGGTTATGCAGGCCCTTTAGGGTTTATGGGATAAATCTAACGGAAATAGCTCTTTAAGGTAACAATTTCAGGTCACTACTTTATACAGTGAATAATGATTTTATTAATAAAAATGAACTTCGAGTCCCCAGTCAGATGGCAAAGAAAGAACGATACTTGTTTGGCTGCTTTGTACATTTCATCACAAACACACTGTAAAGATTTTGGAGGTCAATCTCAAAATTCTATGTTGACTTTTTATGTTGACATTTGTTTAGTTGAAATATATGAATTAGGGATGTTCATTTAACATTTTGATTTCTGACTGACAGCTGATGCTTGTTAACTAGTCACCAGTAACTGACATGATTTGAAGGTTAGATTAGAAATAAATGGAATTAGAATAGATAAGTGTCTGTGACCCATTCAAATACCTAAAAGATGTAGATTTACATGTGCAAATAGCAGCATAAACAACAGAACATGAAAATTCACACACCGTCACATCAAGCACCCACAGTGCTTCTGTGAACACAGTAAACCAGAGTAAAAGTGTATAAATAACTGTATATAAAATAAATAGGCCTACTCAAATGAACAATTAAGAAGAATAGTACACGCAATAGTAAAGAATAGTACACGCTTTAAGGTCTGTTTACACAACATTATTTTCAACTGAAAACAGAAAATTTTTCATGCGTTTTGGCCGTTCATTTAAACACAAAAATGCCATTTTGGGGGTCTGCCAATGCAAGCTTTTGAAAACAAGTTTCAAAGTGCAAGGTTTTGAAAGCGATGCCTTTACTATCTGCATGTAAACAACATAAACGTAAATTTGTGAAAATGGTACGTCATTCCAACCTGGTCACTAAATGTGTCTCTATAGCACGCATTGTGTCTATCGTGCAATTTATACGCGAAAAGGAGTTTTTACGTGCAAATGATACACATGGGTAGGTTTAGGGTAGGTTTAGTAGTGGTGTGGGGCACGTGTGTATTATACGTTTGGTTAGGATTAGTGGTGTGGTGTGTGTGTGTATTATACGCAATAAAGTGCATATCATATGCACGTAAAAAACATTTTCGCATATAAATTGCACGATAAACACAATCCGTGCTAAAGACCCCTTTTGCGCCGACGTCACAATTATGTCACGGCGTTAGCTGGAGGCAAAACAAAGGGAAAACTGGAGGCAGCCAATACAAATCAGCAGAGATGGAAATGAACTTTTTTGTCCACCGGCCACTGTGGCTGGTGGATTTCAAAATCTACCAGCCACTCAATGTTTTTACCAGCCACTTTCTTGCTTTTTAACCGACAATGTGTAACTGCATGTGAAAATTAATACTACAAGAATACTTAAGCAGTTTATTTAATCTCAAGTCTCAATGAAATACTGACATTTTCTCTTTCTCTCACCCTCGGCCTCATCCACCTAATCTGTCATTTATTTTTGTTTTGATGATAAATTGAGCCACCCTCCAAAAGTAAATAACCTGTCCTGTGATTTTTTCTCTCTCACACAACACTCTCCAGACACGAACTGCACTAAAGTATGTTGGTTGCCTTTACATTAGAATAATATTTCATATAATCTAGATATGGAATGGAATAAATAGCATTCAATACAAAATGAATGTGTCACATATATTGAAATCAAGTTTTAAGTGATCAAATATTTGCTTTGTTGTGCATTAGAACCACACCAGGCATTTAGTCATATTACAAAAAAATTTATTGAAGCGTCCAGATACTTCACCACGTGACAGCAGCTAGGCTCCTGATTGGTTAACGCACCGCAAATTGATGCCAAAGTTATTTTGAGATTTTTCAACTCGGGCGGCAGACGCGAATTCGCGTCAAACGCGTGAATGCACAAAAAGCACTCAATAAAACAATTCGTGCGAAACGCACCAGATGCGCGAACGAGGCGTATTCGCGTCTACCGCGCCGCGCTCTACGCCTCATTCGCGCCGGAATTTTTTACGCGCGTAACGCGTCTTTGCATTGACTTAACATTGAAATCACTCGCGCCAGACGCTCTATTCGCGTGTGGTGTGAACACACCATGATTTTTCTCTGCAGACCTCTACGCCTGCGATGTAACGCCACATTTTTTTTGGATTACCCGCCACGGTGGCCGGTAGGTGAAGCGAGTTTACCTGGCACAACACAAAATTACCAGCATTTGGCTGGTGGCGGGTGCTAATTTCCATCCCAGCAAATCAGCACTGATTCACCTACATAATAAGGAGCTTAAAATATTATTATTTTTATAATTAAATGTCATCTTGTTGTGTTGTTGGGTGCAAGAATCGACGGAGTACAGGCTCCAATTTGAAATTTTATCGCATAATATTTTCTTAACTATTGTGATTATTTGTGAATCATCTATGATTGTATAGCCTACATTGTTGTGTTTGATTGTGACTAGACGTTTTGAAAAACCTGGTAAGAATGAATAATCAAATACATACACCCTCAGTTTCTCTTTATGCTTGGTTTCTCTATCAGGTTGGTGTAGAAGTCAGGCCACTCAACCGAGGTAGTGTTAACGTTATCCTGTCAGATCGTCCATCCATTGAGTGAGCGTGTACGGGTCGGCCAATCTGGTAGTTCCGTCCGTTAAAATGAACTTTTGCCAATAACAATCGCGGTCCTGGACAGTGAGTGACCTAACACATTAAGATAAAATCTGATTTTCTCCAGTCGTTGTTAAAAAACAAGCTAACAAAACTTGCAAACTAGTGTTAGTGAAGCGGCCAGGGGGATTGTTCTGCCTCCACCTAAGCTCCGCCCACATAAAACGTCACCATGTTTACTAACTGAAAAGGGGTCTATAGAGATGCATTTTCATGAGATCAGGCTGGTCATGCACAAGCATTTAACATGTTCACATGCGTACTTATGGTCACATGTTCATGAGTGTTACGTGTTCACCGGGTTTTTTTTTTTACAAAGTGACATCAACTATGGCCTGGCTTGCATAATACTGCCCTTTTAGTGTTTCTAGGGTTTGTTTGTAAACAATGTTGTAGTTGTATTTAACAATATTTTACACGCAGGTTTGGCTGATATGTGTAGTGTATTACTTAGTTTGAAAATGACTTAAATTATCTTTTTAACTGTTAACTGGTTATAATCTTATTTATCGAACAGAAGTTTTTGGTCAAGATAGGTCATTTCTCCTCTTCTGTCACTCACGTCTCCTGTGTCTCCACAAGGATCGATCTTGGCGCCCTCCCTTTACTCGTTGTACATGCTACCATTGGGTTCTATTTTAATAAGACATGGTGTTTCCTTCCATTTTTATGCTGACGACACCCAAATATATATACCTATCAAGAGAAATGATCCGTCTGCATTAATTTCTCTTTTATTATGCTTAGATGAGGTTAAACCTCCGCTTGCTCAAAACTTTTTGTCTATAAATGAAGACAAAACTGAGGTGATAGTTTTCGGCCCCACTGATAATTCTAAGACCTCCAGCATTGATTTGAGGAGCTTATCTGCATTCAGATCTACGCATGTGCGGAATTTGCGTGTGCTTTTAGATGGGCCTTTAAAACTGGACAAACCAATATCTTTGGTAATTGGATCCAGACAAAACACTAGAGATGGCTGTTCATGCTTTTATTTATTCCCATTTAGACTACTGCAACTCATTGTATTGCAGTATTTCCAAGTCACAAATCGCTCGCCTTCAACTGGTCCAAAATGCTGCACAAGATTTATTCGCAAAAGTCGTAAATATGATCACATCAATTCTAAAAAGATCTTCACTGGCTGCCTAACCGGTATAGAAATGGTTTTAAGATTCTTTTATTTGTATATAAATGTCTGCATAACCATGCTCCTATCTACTTATCAGAATTGCTGCATTCCTATACCCCTCCCAGAAGCTTAAGATCAAGTGAGCGTAATCTGCTTCTGGTCCCACACTCACGACTCAAACGTAGAGGGGATCGAGCGTTTTCTGTGCTTGGGTCACGGTTATGGAACAACATGCCCTTAGAGATTAGAGTCGCATCTTCCCTGACAAATTTAAGTCTCTTTTTAAAAACGTATTTGTTTTCTCTGGCGTATTGATTTTTTTCTTTTTCTTAAATGTGTATATTATATTATAGTTTTGTGTATTAGAGTGTGTATATTTAAGACATGTATTTAGTTGTCTTGTACAGCACTTTGGTAAGGCTTGTGGCTGTTTTAAATGTGCTTTATAAATTAGTTAAACTTGAAACTACTGATTGTAATAATAGATCTAACTCTGGGCCGATACTATGTAGCTGTCTGGGACTGGTGTGACATCACATTCAGAGATAGTCAGAATACGAAATTCTGCTAAATGTAAAAGCACTCAAACATATCCTTCTTTATGTAAGCAATAAGGTACAAGAGGCTGTGCTGTATGGTGAATAAGTAACGGCTGAAGGGCGTTGTTAGGCTCGAGGCGAAGCGGAGTAACCCCTTCAGCCGTGATTATTCACCATACAGCACTTGCCTCGAGTACCTTATTGCTTTTATGAAACGGTTACCACACCAATAAAAATATTAAAGTAAAACAAATATGTATTAGTGCAACTTTCATGAAGTAAAATCACTAAAAGCCTTCCTTCCGCTAGAAAAAAAATAGTCCCTGACCGTGAACAGCAACAACGTTCCAATGTGTAATATGCAGGAAAGCTCAAATAAAAACAACATAGGAACCGCAGTGATGCGCAGTGATAAATAGAACCGTTGGGTGAAGCGGTCATAGCCGTGTTTTATCGTGAATAAAGCACAGCTATTGACCAATCAGAATCAAGGATTGGAACTAACCGTTTTATAATATCAAACAGGGGACAAAATAAGTCATTTTGCGTAATGAAATGAATATAACATGCACATGCTGCTGCTGCTTATCTTTAGCATCAACACTTTAACTTGTGTGGAAATGGGCATGGAATAGCGAAAAAATGGTGACCTAAAAATGGTAAATTAAATTAAGTAAAACATATTACTTAACAGTAATGAACCAACCTATATACAATAAAACTAAGTTTTTTGGGGTTACATCAAGCAGAAATATATTTTTAAGGTAACAACTGCAGGTCACCACACAAGTTAAACTGTACATGATCTAGACTCTAGATAAATAAAATGCAATCGCAGCAGTAAGTCAGGGGAATGCTTTTTTTTTCTTCCTTTGGTTTCAATTTTGAACATGTTACAGTTCTTTTTAAAAAGGTATACATTTTAATACAATTATAAATTGATATAACATGATTTGATACTGTAAAAACATCACACAAAACACATCATTCATGTCTCAAATTAAGTAATTCTTCCAGAACACTAGTAATTATTTCACCCAACAAACACAATTAAAAATACAAAACAAAAAACACAAACAACAGGCAGCAATATGCACTATTTTCGGCTGTTCAGAATTCAATACAGTTTGTTACATGGTTCATGGTTACATTAATGTACTAAATTATTTCCTTTTTTGAGCTCAGTTTAGCCACAGACTGATATTGTGATCACTGTGTGAAGAGTTTTGAGAAGGTGTTCAATGTTCTGTTATGTTTATCAGTTTTTGAAAAGAGCGTATCAAAATGGGCTCTGAGATTTGGCAGTGTTTTTTTTCTAAGTGAAATATGTAGTTTGGAAGATGTAGTCGCTGAATGCGTTAATACAATTGAATGACAGACATTTGCAACACTTCTACAGTAATACCATATTAAAATATATTCAGAATCTAAAAAAATAAATACTATCAAAACAATTAGATGTAGCTGAACACATACAGAGGTATTAATCTTTCAGTTTCATCACCATCTATACAAAAGATGAAGCTTGGGGGGAAATGTGTACTGTAATGTAAACATTGACCATGTGACATAAACTGCTGTGAATTCTGAACAACAGAAAACAGCAGAAATATTTTATAATGCTAAAAAAATGGGAAAAAATGGAAACAATGAGTATTGAGAAATCTGTCAAAAGGGGAAAAGAAGAAAAAAGAAACAAACCTGTAATAGCAGCTGTAAATGGAGCCTTATTTATCACTCAGAATTAGTGTTAAATACATTTATACAAACACATGTAGATCACTGTCTCTCTAGAGTCATCCACACCGTCATAATGAGGGACAGAAGACACAGAATGATAATGTGTTCCCCACATCACACCAGGATATTTCACCCAAAATTTAAAATTCACTCAATAAACTGATTCACGCATGGTCAACTGATGTTAAAAACAAAAACATTGTATGGTGACCTCTCCACATTCTGTGTTGTTACATCACTACAAAAATGGCAGAAATGTTTCTTTATGAAATAGCAGACACAATACCACAGATATTCTTTGAAAAAGATCAAAATAATTGAATGATTTGACCATAACTCATTACTATCTTTGATATTCTTCTAACTTAGGTAATTTCATGTGTATAGACTAGTTGCTGCACATCCCCCCCCACAAACAATTTGCATCTCAATGGAGGAAGGCTTGTCAGGTGAGAAAGGCCTAAACTCTAACAATACAGTTACCAATGTCCAAGAAGCTGTGGAACTTCTCAAATAAACTAGAGACAACGCTGGGATTTACCCTGCCAAATTAAATTAAAATACAGGTTTTTACAGTCGCTAGGACACATTTCTCAATATTTAGGTACATTTTCAAAACTCTTCACTCAGTTCTCCTAACCAACTTTCAGTTTTACAGCAGTTCTTTTCACATTCAAAATGCACTGAAACTTCATTCATGTCTCAGATCAACTCATTCTTCCAGAACACTAGTAAAGTTTCACCCAACAAACACACTTTGTCACTCATAAAACAAAAAACACAACCAACAGGAGCATTACTCAATGTTTTCTTTTGTGATGAATAAAAATGGTCAAATCTAAATTAACTTATATATTTTTGTTGAACAGTTAAACTGATATGTTAGTTGACACAACTATTCAAAATGTAGATGCAATAATCAACATAAAACTTCAAACAACAGCATTTTAAGTATATTGTCTGGTTTTATGACAATTTAGATATTCCTAATATCACTGAGGACATGAGTACATTATCACTGTTCTAGTTGTTTTGATAGTATATTTTTTTTAATTCAGAAAGTATATCAATTTGATTTAGAAATGTAGCTAATTGATGTCTTATTCAATGTTGCATTATGTTGTATGTTTTTAGTAATTAAGTTGAAAATATTTGAAAAGAGCATTAAAATTGGCCTGTATAGACAGGGCCTAAATTAACACTTGCCAAATATGAGTAAAACAAACCGTGGTGTTACAGTGAGTGCTGCAAAAATGGCTACAAGTTTTCTTTATGAAATAGCAGACACAATAGCAGATAATTATATTCGATATTTTTGCTAAAACTACAAATCAACTTCAAGGTTTGGATGCAGTGAGAAAGTCACAGAGACAGAACTAAAAACTTCAAAAACACTTTTTGTTTTAAGATATATTTTAAGACTGTGGTATAAATTATTGAATGATTTGACCATAACTCATTACTATCTTTGATATTCTAACTTAGGTAATTTCATGTGTATAGACTCTAGTGTGATTGAGTTGCTGCACATCCCCCCCACAAGCAATTTGCATATCAATGGAGGAAGGCTTGTCAGGTGAGAAAGGCCTAAACTCTAACAATACAGTTACCAATGTTCAAGAAGCTGTGGAACTTCTCAAATAAACTAGAGAAAACGCTGGGATTTACCTAGCCAAATTTCTTTTTAAAAGTTTTCTTTTGAAAAAAGATGTATTTAAAAAAAGCAAGAACGACTCTATCTACTGCTTATAATTCACCTTTTGTGTAGATGGTGATGAAACTGAGACTAACAGTAACACTTGTGTAGGTGTTTAGTTAAATATACATTTTTTTTCAGTGTTTTTATTTTTTTAGATTCAGAATATATTGCAATATGGTTGGTCTATGTGTTAAGTGAGAAATTCATTTATATAAATTGAAAGATGTCATTGAATGCATTTTTTGCCAAAGCAATAATACATGATCCACAGTTTGGCTCACATAAGCCCCTATCACACAGAGATTCCGGAAAATACACTGATAATTTGTCCCAGAATTGTTTGATTTCTGTTCATTCACACTACCAGGGACGTTCTGGAATCAGTGTGTGTGTTCACACACATCCTGTAAAGATATAGTTAAGACATGTGACATCAGGATGTGACGTGTAATGTCTCCGCAGCATTTTAAGTTTGCTTATGATCTGCGATCTCTCTCTAGAAATCTTACTTGTGCATTATTTTTCTGATTAAATCAAAAACTAGCCTATCATGTACTGTTCCACTAAACTGGCGAACACTCTCAGCTTCAGCGTCATCGCAATAACACACACCTCATGGCATTCATTCTGCCTTTATTTCACACAGGGTCTATTCCGGGACTGATCCCAGCAATGTTGCTAGGTCTTCCTATCTGGATCGATTGCACTATATATATGCAGCACATTTTCAAATGCTAACACACAGAAAAAAGAAAAGAAAAAAAAACTGATAAAAGCATTCAAATCAGAATGCTGGCAAACTTTGTGCATTTCTGGAATTATATTTAAATATAAAATCTTAGCACAATATTTACAATGAAATGAAATTAATTATTATTCCAAACACAAATACATTTTGACACTTTTCTCAATACTAAAGTCACTTTTTCAAAACTCTCTTCACACAGCGATCACAACATCCACTATGTGAGCTAAACTGTGGATCACTGCTTTGAACAATGGCATTAATGCATTTTGTGCCATTTACATGAATTATTTTCTCACTTAAACACAAACACCAACAGAACTTTATGTTCTATACAGGCTAATTTGCACGTTTACATACTCTTTTTAAAACAGTTAAACTTTTTTTCAAAACCTAACAACACAAAAAATATATTCTGATTTAAAAAAAATCTAATATTATCAAAACAATTAGATGTAACTAAACACCTACACAAGTGTTAGTCTTTCAGTTTCATCACCATCTATGCGAAAGGGGCAATTTAGGAATATTTTAGTACAGTAATGTAAAAAAACAACTGCAGTGAATTATAGATAGTGTCATTCTTGTTTTGTAAAAACAATTTACAAAAGAAAAGTGTTAATTTTAGGCCCTGTCTATACAGGCCAATTTTAATGCTCTTTTCAAATATTTTCAACTTAATTACAAAAAACATACAACATAATGCAACATTGAATAAGACATAAATTAGCTAGATTTCTAAATCAAATTGATATTCTTTCTGAATTAAAAAAATATACTATCAAAACAACTAGAACAATGATAATGTACTCATGTCCTCAGTGATATTAGGAATATCTAAATTGTCATAAAACCAGACAATATACTTAAAATGCTGTTGTTTAAGTTTTATGTTGATTATTGCATCTAAATTTTGAATAGTTGTGTCAACTAACATTTCAGTTTAACTGTTCAACAAAAATATATAATAATAATATTTTTGACAATAACAAAATAAGTTAATTTAGATTTGACCATTTTTATTCATCACAAAAGAAAACATTGAGTAATGCTCCTGTTGGTTGTGTTTTTTTGTTTTATGAGTGACAAAGTGTGTTTGTTGGGTGAAACATTACTAGTGTTCTGGAAGAATGAGTTGATCTGAGACATGAATGAAGTTTCAGTGCATTTTGAATGTGAAAAGAACTGCTGTGAAGCTGAAAGTTGGTTAGGAGAACTGAGTGAAGAGTTTTGAAAATATACCTAAATATTGAGAAATGTGTCCTAGCGACTGTAAAAACCTGTATTTTAATTTAATTTGGCAGGGTAAATCCCAGCGTTGTCTCTAGTTTATTTGAGAAGTTCCACAGCTTCTTGGACATTGGTAACTGTATTGTTAGAGTTTAGGCCTTTCTCACCTGACAAGCCTTCCTCCATTGAGATGCAAATTGTTTGTGGGGGGGATGTGCAGCAACTAGTCTATACACATGAAATTACCTAAGTTAGAAGAATATCAAAGATAGTAATGAGTTATGGTCAAATCATTCAATTATTTTGATATTTTTCAAAGAATATCTGTGGTATTGTGTCTGCTATTTCATAAAGAAACATTTCTGCCATTTTTGTAGTGCTGTAACAACACAGAATGTGGAGAGGTCACCATACAATGTTTTTGTTTTTAACATCAGTTGACCATGCGTGAATCAGTTTATTGAGTGAATTTTAAATTTTGGGTGAAATATCCTGGTGTGATGTGGGGAACACATTATCATTCTGTGTCTTCTGTCCCTCATTATGATGGTGTGGATGACTCTAGAGAGACAGTGATCTACATGTGTTTGTGTAAATGTATTTAACACTAATTCTGAGTGATAAATAAGGCTCCATTTACAGCTGCTATTACAGGTTTGTTTCTTTTTTCTTCTTTTCCCCTTTTGACAGATTTCTCAATACTCATTGTTTCCATTTTTTCCCATTTTTTTTAGCATTATAAAATATTTCTGCTGTTTTCTGTTGTTCAGAATTCACAGCAGTTTATGTCACATGGTCAATGTTTACATTACAGTACACATTTCCCCCCAAGCTTCATCTTTTGTATAGATGGTGATGAAACTGAAAGATTAATACTTCTGTATGTGTTCAGCTACATCTAATTGTTTCGATAGTATTTATTTTTTTAGATTCTGAATATATTTGAATATGGTATTACTGTAGAAGTGTTGCAAATGTCTGTCATTCAATTGTATTAATGCATTAACGCATTCAGCGACTACATCTTCCAAACTACATATTTCACTTAGAGAAAAACACTGCCAAATCTCAGAGCCCATTTTGATACGCTCTTTTCAAAAACTGATAAACATAATAGAGCCCGACCGATATGGATTTTTGGGGGCCGATGCCGATACCGATATTAGAGAGTAAAAAAAGCCCGATACCGATATATATCGGCAGATATTATTTATGTGTATATTATAATACAGTAGCAATATTATTTGTGTATATACAGCTGAGCTGTAACCAAACTAGTTTGCATTGCATGTTATATTATATTATATTCTATTATATTCTAAATACTGTTGCATAATCTTCACTAACGACTTTGTCTTTTAATTTAGTCATAACTTGCATCAATAAATATATAAAAAGTGTCACTGACAAAACCTTATTATCTTCTATTTTTACTCTTAATTCCTCTAATCTCTACCAGTGGAGGAAGAGCTCAGATCTTTTTACTAAAGTAAAATTAATAATATCATAATGAAAACGTTTTTAATTACATGTACAGTACTTTTATACTATTTAAAATAATTAGTAAGCAAAATGTACTAAACGTGAAACTAGGCTACTCTTAATGCAAAATGGCCCTATATAAAGTGTTATAATTATATAAATTTTTGGAATATTGCTTGATGTTGTAACGTAGCGTTATCAGGCAGAATGAGCTTTAACACGGTGTCTACACGGCCGTTATTGCTCGCGTCGCAACAGCTGTTTACCCGAGACAAAGCAGAATCAGTTTACTGTCGGAGATCGCTCGCGCCACGCATTTTAATCAATGTTTCATCAACCAATTGCCTTAATAAATAAGAAGTAGGCCTAAATATAGCAGACAATATAATCAGGACTTCTCAGCTGCGCGCTTGCAATAGTCACAAGCTCACACAATACGTGACAGAGGGTTGTAGCAGAGAAATCAATTCTGTGAATTACACTGCGCAAATCACAAGTAGGCTACTACCCACCGGATGAAGAAGGGTTGGCTCTCAGTCTCCACAGGCTACATAAAATATTTATTTTATTTTATTTTATTTTTCGTGTTCGCATTTATGAGGAAAACACAATGTTACAGACGCGACAGTTCAGCACTACGGACGTGAGCGCTCTGAAAGCGGCACAAAAATATGCTTTGAAACTTTCACATAGACATCAAACAGAAAGCACAAAACCTTTCGTTTCAAAGTGAATTTCGTTTTGTATTAATTGTATCTTAATTTTAATCAATGTTTCATCAACCATTTGCCTGCATTTAATTTATAAGAAGTAAATATAGCAGACGATAGATAATCTTGACACGGAGGCGCCTGCGGGTGAACTGGAGCTCGTCTCATAAACCGAAACTCAGCGTATAGACCTGAGAATTGAAATATATCTATATTGAAATGTCTACTTTTAAACAGAACAATTCAAAACGAAAGACAGACAGACTCATGTAATCGTATGAAATGTGCATTTCTCTCTTTCGCGCATTCACTGAAGATCGCGAGTCAGCATCGTCAACTTCATCTTTGGCTGACACTGACTGAAAACACTAGTTTATTAATAAACAATTAAAATGTCTCCTTGCTATATTTGTTGTATTCATAATCATTACTTTTGCCAGTTCTTGTGACAGCTTTTAGGTGCTTTATTGGCAGCGCACCCTTACATGAATCACCACACCGCATTTTTTAAAATATTCATTTATCGGCCATTATAAATGGCGATACCGATAGTTAGGAAAATGCCTAAAATCGGCTGATACTATCGGCCCGCCGATATATCGGTCGGGCTCTAAAACATAATAGAACATTGAACACCTTCTCAAAACTCTTCACACAGTGATCACAATATCAGTCTGTGGCTAAACTGAGCTCAAAAAAGGAAATAATTTAGTACATTAATGTAACCATGAACCATGTAACATAAACTGTATTGAATTCTGAACAGCCGAAAATAGTGCATATTGCTGCCTGTTGTTTGTGTTTTTTGTTTTGTATTTTTAATTGTGTTTGTTGGGTGAAATAATTACTAGTGTTCTGGAAGAATTACTTAATTTGAGACATGAATGATGTGTTTTGTGTGATGTTTTTACAGTATCAAATCATGTTATATCAATTTATAATTGTATTAAAATGTATACCTTTTTAAAAAGAACTGTAACATGTTCAAAATTGAAACCAAAGGAAGAAAAAAAAGCATTCCCCTGACTTACTGCTGCGATTGCATTTTATTTATCTAGAGTCTAGATCATGTACAGTTTAACTTGTGTGGTGACCTGCAGTTGTTACCTTAAAAATATATTTCTGCTTGATGTAACCCCAAAAAACTTAGTTTTATTGTATATAGGTTGGTTCATTACTGTTAAGTAATATGTTTTACTTAATTTAATTTACCATTTTTAGGTCACCATTTTTTCGCTATTCCATGCCCATTTCCACACAAGTTAAAGTGTTGATGCTAAAGATAAGCAGCAGCAGCATGTGCATGTTATATTCATTTCATTACGCAAAATGACTTATTTTGTCCCCTGTTTGATATTATAAAACGGTTAGTTCCAATCCTTGATTCTGATTGGTCAATAGCTGTGCTTTATTCACGATAAAACACGGCTATGACCGCTTCACCCAACGGTTCTATTTATCACTGCGCATCACTGCGGTTCCTATGTTGTTTTTATTTGAGCTTTCCTGCATATTACACATTGGAACGTTGTTGCTGTTCACGGTCAGGGACTATTTTTTTTCTAGCGGAAGTAAGGCTTTTAGTGATTTTACTTCATGAAAGTTGCACTAATACATATTTGTTTTACTTTAATATTTTTATTGGTGTGGTAACCGTTTCATAAAAGCAATAAGGTACTCGAGGCAAGTGCTGTATGGTGAATAATCACGGCTGAAGGGGTTACTCCGCTTCGCCTCGAGCCTAACAACGCCCTTCAGGCGTTACTTATTCACCATACAGCCACGGCCGCATTAACAATAGGGCTAGGCGGGGCTAAAGCCCCGGGGCCCGAACAAGGAGGGGGCCCTTGATTGGCTGTGGAGCAGATACTACTAGCCATCTGATTGCCAAAGCCTTACCACGCAACGCCCCCACAAATTAGCCCTGTTATTTAGTAGCGCTTTGCCGAATATTCCATGCATTATCATGGAATCATTATCATTAATATTATAGTGACCGTTCGCAAAGAAAGACCCGCCTTTTTTAGTTACTGTGTGACAAGCCAGGCGGCTCGAGTCACGTACATCATGTTCTCACTCACGCAGTGAAAAATACATCGCGGGGCAAAGACTAACGCGTAACGTTACACAATTGACTACGAGAGAGAGTTCAGAGCAGCTTACTGTTGATATGAAACAAAGTCTCAGCTTTCAAATATTGTAATTTAAATAATTTAAACAATACCGTTTTCAAGTTCAAGTCCACCGACGTTAATCTACTGACAGCTTTGTTGTCGGACAAAATTGCGTATTCGGCGTTATGATTGGCCATGTCGCCTGTCAATCAACCCCCCGTGGTCAGCAGGACAGGGCATGGTGAAATGAAACGTCACGTTTTAATTTAACATAATACATTTATTCTATATTTAACTTGTGAACGATCGACCTGCTGCTGCACAGGCCTATAGATGGCTGCCTGGAGTGCCTGCGCCTTATTAGAATATAGCTACGCATGCATCAACCAATAAATCGCCTCCACCCTTCACTTCATCTAGAGTCTAGACTATTTTTTAAAACACAGCGTCATCGTCGACCCCACAAATTTTCGGTAAGTTTGATTATTAACTTGATGGATGTTTGATATTGCTTTTTGTGTTTGATCAAACTCTATATTCACCTAAAGGGCTGGCGATAATATATCCGGTAGAAATATGTAAATTTTGCTGAGACATCATGATGTAAGTTTATAAATTAAACGCGTTTTTAATCATTGTGGTTTGACTTTGGATACAAATTATTTTAAATGATGGTGAACTTGAGACTGTTTTGCACAGCGCACTTAAGTTCCGACTCTGAGGTCTTAAAGTGACAGTAGCTGCTAATAGAGCTGCTGTCGCCATTTGTGTCCAAAATGTTAATCAAACATCAGAAAGAAAGTAATTTACTGCCCTTGAATGAATCACTTTTGTAAAAATGAATAAGAATGAATGTTGAATTTATAGTGAAAACTATGTATTGTATATTTGATTACTTTATACAATATAATATTATTCAGTGCTTTAAGTTTTTCAAGGTCGATTTCTTATGTGCCTTTGTTCTATTGTTATTTGTGACTCTTGTCATCGGTAGGCTTGAGATTCTTTTCTTAAGTTACTATTATTTTTTGTGATATTGAAATTGGTCACAAGAATTATGAAATGTTAGTGCCATTAAATTTTGATATGATAAAAAATCGTTTTAAAAGTAATATATCTTAACTGTGAAGATATTATATCATAGATGGATAAAATGACTCGTATAATGATAGAACATTTAGCTCATGTAGTTGGTGACCTGTAGTGGTGGGGGGCCCTGCAGAGCTCATAGCCCCGGGGCCCAGTGAGCTCTTAATGCGGCCCTGCATACAGCACAGCCTCTTGTACCTTATTGCTTACATAAAGAAGGATATGTTTGAGTGCTTTTACATTTAGCAGAATTTCGTATTCTGACTATCTCTGAATGTGATGTCACACCAGTCCCAGACAGCTACATAGTATCGGCCCAGAGTTAGATCTATTATTACAATCAGTAGTTTCAAGTTTAACTAATTTATAAAGCACATTTAAAACAGCCACAAGCCTTACCAAAGTGCTGTACAAGACAACTAAATACATGTCTTAAATATACACACTCTAATACACAAAACTATAATATAATATACACATTTAAGAAAAAGAAAAAAATCAATACGCCAGAGAAAACAAATACGTTTTTAAAAAGAGACTTAAATTTGTCAGGGAAGATGCGACTCTAATCTCTAAGGGCATGTTGTTCCATAACCGTGACCCAAGCACAGAAAACGCTCGATCCCCTCTACGTTTGAGTCGTGAGTGTGGGACCAGAAGCAGGTTACGCTCACTTGATCTTAAGCTTCTGGGAGGGGTATAGGAATGCAGCAATTCTGATAAGTAGATAGGAGCATGGTTATGCAGACATTTATATACAAATAAAAGAATCTTAAAACCATTTCTATACCGGTTAGGCAGCCAGTGAAGATCTTTTTAGAATTGATGTGATCATATTTACGACTTTTGCGAATAAATCTTGTGCAGCATTTTGGACCAGTTGAAGGCGAGCGATTTGTGACTTGGAAATACTGCAATACAATGAGTTGCAGTAGTCTAAATGGGAATAAATAAAAGCATGAACAGCCATCTCTAGTGTTTTGTCTGGATCCAATTACCAAAGATATTGGTTTGTCCAGTTTTAAAGGCCCATCTAAAAGCACACGCAAATTCCGCACATGCGTAGATCTGAATGCAGATAAGCTCCTCAAATCAATGCTGGAGGTCTTAGAATTATCAGTGGGGCCGAAAACTATCACCTCAGTTTTGTCTTCATTTATAGACAAAAAGTTTTGAGCAAGCGGAGGTTTAACCTCATCTAAGCATAATAAAAGAGAAATTAATGCAGACGGATCATTTCTCTTGATAGGTATATATATTTGGGTGTCGTCAGCATAAAAATGGAAGGAAACACCATGTCTTATTAAAATAGAACCCAATGGTAGCATGTACAACGAGTAAAGGGAGGGCGCCAAGATCGATCCTTGTGGAGACACAGGAGACGTGAGTGACAGAAGAGGAGAAATGACCTATCCAGACCAAAAACTTCTGTTCGATAAATAAGATTATAACCAGTTAACAGTTAAAAAGATAATTTAAGTCATTTTCAAACTAAGTAATACACTACACATATCAGCCAAACCTGCGTGTAAAATATTGTTAAATACAACTACAACATTGTTTACAAACAAACCCTAGAAACACTAAAAGGGCAGTATTATGCAAGCCAGGCCATAGTTGATGTCACTTTGTAAAAAAAAAAACCCGGTGAACACGTAACACTCATGAACATGTGACCATAAGTACGCATGTGAACATGTTAAATGCTTGTGCATGACCAGCCTGATCTCATGAAAATGCATCTCTATAGACCCCTTTTCAGTTAGTAAACATGGTGACGTTTTATGTGGGCGGAGCTTAGGTGGAGGCAGAACAATCCCCCTGGCCGCTTCACTAACACTAGTTTGCAAGTTTTGTTAGCTTGTTTTTTAACAACGACTGGAGAAAATCAGATTTTATCTTAATGTGTTAGGTCACTCACTGTCCAGGACCGCGATTGTTATTGGCAAAAGTTCATTTTAACGGACGGAACTACCAGATTGGCCGACCCGTACACGCTCACTCAATGGATGGACGATCTGACAGGATAACGTTAACACTACCTCGGTTGAGTGGCCTGACTTCTACACCAACCTGATAGAGAAACCAAGCATAAAGAGAAACTGAGGGTGTATGTATTTGATTATTCATTCTTACCAGGTTTTTCAAAACGTCTAGTCACAATCAAACACAACAATGTAGGCTATACAATCATAGATGATTCACAAATAATCACAATAGTTAAGAAAATATTATGCGATAAAATTTCAAATTGGAGCCTGTACTCCGTCGATTCTTGCACCCAACAACACAACAAGATGACATTTAATTATAAAAATAATAATATTTTAAGCTCCTTATTATGTAGGTGAATCAGTGCTGATTTGCTGGGATGGAAATTAGCACCCGCCACCAGCCAAATGCTGGTAATTTTGTGTTGTGCCAGGTAAACTCGCTTCACCTACCGGCCACCGTGGCGGGTAATCCAAAAAAAATGTGGCGTTACATCGCAGGCGTAGAGGTCTGCAGAGAAAAATCATGGTGTGTTCACACCACACGCGAATAGAGCGTCTGGCGCGAGTGATTTCAATGTTAAGTCAATGCAAAGACGCGTTACGCGCGTAAAAAATTCCGGCGCGAATGAGGCGTAGAGCGCGGCGCGGTAGACGCGAATACGCCTCGTTCGCGCATCTGGTGCGTTTCGCACGAATTGTTTTATTGAGTGCTTTTTGTGCATTCACGCGTTTGACGCGAATTCGCGTCTGCCGCCCGAGTTGAAAAATCTCAAAATAACTTTGGCATCAATTTGCGGTGCGTTAACCAATCAGGAGCCTAGCTGCTGTCACGTGGTGAAGTATCTGGACGCTTCAATAAATTTTTTTGTAATATGACTAAATGCCTGGTGTGGTTCTAATGCACAACAAAGCAAATATTTGATCACTTAAAACTTGATTTCAATATATGTGACACATTCATTTTGTATTGAATGCTATTTATTCCATTCCATATCTAGATTATATGAAATATTATTCTAATGTAAAGGCAACCAACATACTTTAGTGCAGTTCGTGTCTGGAGAGTGTTGTGTGAGAGAGAAAAAATCACAGGACAGGTTATTTACTTTTGGAGGGTGGCTCAATTTATCATCAAAACAAAAATAAATGACAGATTAGGTGGATGAGGCCGAGGGTGAGAGAAAGAGAAAATGTCAGTATTTCATTGAGACTTGAGATTAAATAAACTGCTTAAGTATTCTTGTAGTATTAATTTTCACATGCAGTTACACATTGTCGGTTAAAAAGCAAGAAAGTGGCTGGTAAAAACATTGAGTGGCTGGTAGATTTTGAAATCCACCAGCCACAGTGGCCGGTGGACAAAACAGTTAATTTCCATCTCTGCTGATTTGTATTGGCTGCCTCCAGTTTTCCCTTTGTTTTGCCTCCAGCTAACGCCGTGACATAATTGTGACGTCGGCGCAAAAGGGGTCTTTAGCACGGATTGTGTTTATCGTGCAATTTATACGCGAAAATGTTTTTTACGTGCATATGATATGCACTTTATTGCGTATAATACACACACACACCACACCACTAATCCTAACCAAACGTATAATACACACGTGCCCCACACCACTACTAAACCTACCCTAAACCTACCCATGTGTATCATTTGCACGTAAAAACTCCTTTTCGCGTATAAATTGCACGATAGACACAATGCGTGCTATAGAGACACATTTAGTGACCAGGTTGGAATGACGTACCATTTTCACAAATTTACGTTTATGTTGTTTACATGCAGATAGTAAAGGCATCGCTTTCAAAACCTTGCACTTTGAAACTTGTTTTCAAAAGCTTGCATTGTCAGACCCCCAAAATGGCATTTTTGTGTTTAAATGAACGGCCAAAACGCATGAAAAATTTTCTGTTTTCAGTTGAAAATAATGTTGTGTAAACAGACCTTAAAGCGTGTACTATTCTTTACTATTGCGTGTACTATTCTTCTTAATTGTTCATTTGAGTAGGCCTATTTATTTTATATACAGTTATTTATACACTTTTACTCTGGTTTACTGTGTTCACAGAAGCACTGTGGGTGCTTGATGTGACGGTGTGTGAATTTTCATGTTCTGTTGTTTATGCTGCTATTTGCACATGTAAATCTACATCTTTTAGGTATTTGAATGGGTCACAGACACTTATCTATTCTAATTCCATTTATTTCTAATCTAACCTTCAAATCATGTCAGTTACTGGTGACTAGTTAACAAGCATCAGCTGTCAGTCAGAAATCAAAATGTTAAATGAACATCCCTAATTCATATATTTCAACTAAACAAATGTCAACATAAAAAGTCAACATAGAATTTTGAGATTGACCTCCAAAATCTTTACAGTGTGTTTGTGATGAAATGTACAAAGCAGCCAAACAAGTATCGTTCTTTCTTTGCCATCTGACTGGGGACTCGAAGTTCATTTTTATTAATAAAATCATTATTCACTGTATAAAGTAGTGACCTGAAATTGTTACCTTAAAGAGCTATTTCCGTTAGATTTATCCCATAAACCCTAAAGGGCCTGCATAACCAAGCATATAGAAAGTATCTATGAAGGGAGAGCGTTAAATAAGAAAAATAATATCATGAATGATAAGACGTGTCGTCTCCTCTGCTTTTGAACTATTGCCGCCGGTATTTAAAAACAGATTAAAATGATCTTTCCTCAAAAAATTCTAATTTAAAAATGTTTCGATAATGGTTTGGTAATTCATTTTTCTTTACAACAGTATATATATATATATGTATATATTAATATTAATATATATATATTATATATTATAATTCTGTATGTAGAGATTATTGGATCTACATTTTGAATAGCTCAACTAAAATTTCAGTTTAAATGTTCAACAAAAATATATAATAATAATATTATTTTTGACTATAACAAAATAAGTTATTTAGATTTGACCATTTTTATTCATCATTCCATGCCCATGTCCACACAAGTTAAAGTGCACTAAAGTCCCCTGTTAGATAGCAAATTACAACGTCTGTTTGATTGCTTTTACATTTAGCAAGATTTCCCAATCTGACCATCCATCCATCCATCCATCCATCCATCCATCCATCCATCCATCCATCCATCCATCCATCCATCCATCCATCCATCCATCCATCCATCCATCCATCCATCCATCCATCCATCCAACCATCCATCCATCCAACCATCCATCCAACCATCCATCCATCCAACCATCCATCCAACCATCCATCCATCCAACCATCCATCCATCCATCCATCCAACCATCCATCCATCCAACCATCCATCTAACCATCCATCCATCCATCCATCCAACCATCCATCCATCCAACTGATTAATTTGATGGGATTTTCTCAGTGAACACAGATCAGTCCTTCATTGTTTTTTTCAACGGGTGCAAGACATTTTTGAAAGAATCATTTTTCTTTACAACATTATATAATTATACATTAATATGAATATATATTATATAACTATAATTGTATATATAGAGATTATTGCATTTAAATTTTGAATAGTTGGCTCAACTAAATTATCAGTTTAAATGTTCAACAAAAATATAGGCCTAAAATAATAATAATATTTTTGACTATAACTAAATAAGTTAATTTAGATTTGACCATTTTTTATTCATCATTCCATGCCCATGTTTACACAAGTTAAAGTGCACATGCTAAATTTAAGCAGCAGAAGCAGCATGAACATGTTTTAGTCATTTCACTACACAAAAGGACACGAGTCCCCTGTTCGATGGTGACGAATGATGTGTTTGAGTCCTTTTACATTTAGCAGTCTCTGAAAGTGATAGCAATATTTACAATAAAGACCGGTTCTTGCCATAAACATACACTGTAATAATATTTTTGAGGTCAAAGGAATGAAAATGAAGAAATGGCAAAGCAACCACATAGGTGTCACACTAACACTAAAGTCCCCTGTTAGACAGCAAATTATGACGTCTGTTTGATTGCTTTTACATTTAGCAGTATTTCATATTCTGACTATCTCTGAAAGTGATAGCAATGTTTACAATAAAGACCGGTTCTTGCCATTAACATACACTGTAATAATATTTTTGAGGTCAAAAGAATGAAAATGAAGAAATGGCAAAGCAACCACATAGGTGTCACACTAACACTAAAGTCCCCTGTTAGATAGCAAATTATGACGTCTGTTTGATTGCTTTTACATTTAGCAGTATTTCATATTCTGACTATCTCTGAAAGTGATAGCAATGTTTACAATAAAGACCGGTTCTTGCCATAAACATACACTGTAATAATATTTTTGAGGTCAAAAGAATGAAAATGAAGAAATGGCAAAGCAACCACATAGGTGTCACATTAACACTAAAGTCCCCTGTTAGATAGCAAATTATGACGTCTGTTTGATTGCTTTTACATTTAGCAGTATTTCATATTCTGACTATCTCTGAAAGTGATAGCAATGTTTACAATAAAGACCGGTTCTTGCCATAAACATACACTGTAATAATATTTTTGAGGTCAAAAGAATGAAAATGAAGAAATGGCAAAGCAACCACATAGGTGTCACATTAACACTAAAGTCCCCTGTTAGATAGCAAATTATGACGTCTGTTTGATTGCTTTTACATTTAGCAGTATTTCATATTCTGACTATCTCTGAAAGTGATAGCAATGTTTACAATAAAGACCGGTTCTTGCCATAAACATACACTGTAATAATATTTTTGAGGTCAAAAGAATGAAAATGAAGAAATGGCAAAGCAACCACATAGGTGTCACATTAACACTAAAGTCCCCTGTTAGATAGCAAATTATGACGTCTGTTTGATTGCTTTTACATTTAGCAGTATTTCATATTCTGACTATCTCTGAAAGTGATAGCAATGTTTACAATAAAGACCGGTTCTTGCCATAAACATACACTCTAATAATATTTTTAAGGTCAAAATAATGAAAATAAAGAAATGGCAAAGCGAACACATAGGTGTCACACTAACACTAAAGTCCCCTGTTAGATAGCAAATTATGACGTCTGTTTGATTGCTTTTACATTTAGCAGTATGTCATATTCTGACTATCTCTGAAAGTGATAGCAATATTTACAATAAAGACCGGTTCTTGCCATAAACATACACTTTAATAATATTTTTGAGGTCAAAAGAATGAAAATGAAGAAATGGCAAAGCAACCACATAGGTGTCACACTAACACTAAAGTCCCCTGTTAGATAGCAAATTATGACGTCTGTTTGATTGCTTTTACATTTAGCAGTATTTCATATTCTGACTATCTCTGAAAGTGATAGCAATGTTTACAATAAAGACCGGTTCTTGCCATAAACATACACTCTAATAATATTTTTAAGGTCAAAATAATGAAAATAAAGAAATGGCAAAGCGAACACATAGGTGTCACACTAACACTAAAGTCCCCTGTTAGATAGCAAATTATGACGTCTGTTTGATTGCTTTTACATTTAGCAGTATTTCATATTCTGACTATCTCTGAAAGTGATAGCAATATTTACAATAAAGACCGGTTCTTGCCATAAACATACACTTTAATAATATTTTTGAGGTCAAAAGAATGAAAATGAAGAAATGGCAAAGCAACCACATAGGTGTCACACTAACACTAAAGTCCCCTGTTAGATAGCAAATTATGATGTCTGTTTGATTGCTTTTACATTTAGCAGTATTTCATATTCTGACTATCTCTGAAAGTGATAGCAATGTTTACAATAAAGACCGGTTCTTGCCATAAACATACACTGTAATAATATTTTTAAGGTCAAAAGAATGAAAATGAAGAAATGGCAAAGCAACCACATAGGTGTCACATTAACACTAAAGTCCCCTGTTAGATAGCAAATTACGACGTCTGTTTGATTGCTTTTACATTTAGCAAGATTTCCCAATCTGACCATCCATCCATCCATCCATCCATCCATCCATCCATCCATATTCTGACTATCTCTGAAAGTGATAGCAATGCTTACAATAAAGACCGGTTCTTGCCATAAACATACACTGCAATAATATTTTTGAGGTCATT
The DNA here is from genome assembly GCF_029890125.1 of Rhinichthys klamathensis goyatoka. Lineage (NCBI taxonomy): Eukaryota > Metazoa > Chordata > Actinopteri > Cypriniformes > Leuciscidae > Rhinichthys > Rhinichthys klamathensis. The sequence goes on along the minus strand of NW_026606985.1, from coordinate 25,036 downwards.
ACATTTAGCAAGATTTCCAAATCTGACCATGCTTTATTATTGATTTAGTAGCATATCTATATGTTTAATAATTGTATTTTCATGCTTTATTAATGATCAATTTATCTTTTCTAAATGAAGTAAAGAAAATTATAATAAAAAAAAAAAATAATAATAAAAAACTTAAATCCTCACTTGTCTGGTTTATGCTACTCTGAGCAATATTTGAACTTTGTATTTTGAGCACTTCTTGGGTTGTTATTGTCTCTTCACGATGACTCGCTTGCTTTAGTCCTCAGATGTAAGTCGCTTTGGATAAAAGCGTCTGCTAAATGACTAAATGTAAATGTAAGTATAGCATTATTTACAAACCAGTTATTTAGGAGTTGTCAGTGATTTATAAAATCACTTAGAAAGTGTAAGTAAATGTAGTAAATTCAGGTAGTTATAAAGAATTTAGTGGTCAGTTAACTATTTTGTGAGCTCATCTAAAGTGAGGACTAATGCCTTGTAAAGCATTTATAAAGGAGATTTAAAGACTCAGTTATCTTCTAAACAGAAAAATGAAACAAACACAACACAGTAATACAGAACTTAGAAATGTATAACTGAGCCTTTAAATCTGTCTTGTAAATTCTTTAAAAGGCATAACTAGTCCTCACTTTAGATGAGCTCACAAAAGAGTTAACTGACCACTACTAAATGCTTTATAACTACCTGAATTAACCCTGAATTACAGTAGAAATACATGTTAATAAAGCATTTATTAACACACTAAATAACTATTACTATATGTCTGAATAATAAAATGTATGAATGTACATTTCAATAGTTTATTAATCATTTACTCACACTTTCTAAGTTATCTTATGAACCACTGACAACTCCTAAATAACTGGTTCGTAAATAATGCTATACTTCCTTTAGAAATGATAAATTGATCATTAATAAAGTATGAAAATACAATTATTAAACACATTATAGATTTGCTTTTAAAACAAGAATAAAGCATTTATATCTGTATTTATATACTGCTTATTAATGTCTATTAATGCTTTATAAATGATGAATTGTTTACTAATGCTTAACTAATGATTAATAGCGTGGAGTTATAATAAAGTTACCGAAAGTTCCTTAACTAAGCAGTCTTTTAAACAGCAGCTCTACAGTCTCAGAGCCTCTCTGTGACAGCAAGCCATTCAAACAATATGAGAAGTGTGAACGACGTGTGTTAATGGGCCATTGCAGTTCCTGCTCCAGCCTACAGGAGCGCTGCTGAGTATGGGCTTAAACACACACACACTTGCAGGTCCCCACTTGGTCAAAAATGTAAAAAATTCACCAGAGCGTTTTTTATCTGATTTTAACATGTTTTAAGGCATAACAAACAGGGGACCTGAAAAATGTTCCCACTTGACTCGGCGGTCCCCTGTTGGTGAGTGTGTAACGACACCAAGGTCACCACTTAGATAGGTAGAAAAGTACACACACACACACACACACACACACACACACACACTCACACTCACACACTCACACACACACACACACACACACACACACACACTCACACTCACACTCACACACTCACACTCACACTCACACGCTCACACTCACACACACACACACACACACACACACACACACACACTCACACTCACACTCACACACTCACACTCACACACTCACACACACTCACACTCACACTCACACACACACACACACACACACACACACACACGCTCACACACTCACTCACACTCACACACTCACACACACACGCTCACACACTCACTCACACTCACACACTCACACTCACACGCTCACACACTCACTCACACTCACACGCTCACACACTCACTCACACTCATACACACACTCACACACTCACACACACACACACACACACACACACACTCACACTCACACACTCACACTCACACTCACACACACTCACACACACACACACACACACACACACACACACACACACACACACACACACACACACACACACACACACACACACACACACACACACACACACACACACACACACTCACACTCACACTCACACACTCACACTCACACTCACACTCACACACTCACACTTACACGCACTGTGTAAACACACTCACACACACACACACTCACACACTCACGCGCTCACACACTCACACACTCACACACACTCTTACACGTGCTCTCACACTCATTAAGAAATGAATTATTTTTCTTATTCTTTCATGGACTTTTTTTTATCCGTGAAGTCACATGTGAAAAAAAAGAAAGAAAAAAACACGGTTTTGCAATTCGTCTCCTCAGTTTATAAACCGTATAATGTAGGTTATGCAATGAGGTTGTATTATTTTGTGAAATAAGGGACAGGATTAAATAAGCTATTTGCTATTTGCCGCCCGCTCCTTCTAACTAATCCTCTTATTTTGTATTTTTTTGTGATTTTTTGTTTTTATTGTTTTTGTTGTACTTTGTGGTTTTAAATTTTTTGGTTTTGTTTTGCTGTTTGTTCGAGACAAATAAACAATGGCAGAACAAACAAACAAAAATAAGAGTCATGGCCTGAACATCTCATCTACATGAGAATATTCAGTTATAGGAATAACGCCACCTACTGGCAACAGGAAGTGACATGTTTAACACGTGTCGCAACATGTTAAAAATCCCATTGAGTTCTAAACATGCAAGAAACATGTTAAAACATGCTAGCGAAACTTAGCTAAGTGTTAAAGCACGCTAATTCAAATATAGGCAAATCCACGGAGAACTATAACAGGCATTAGGACGAACGTAAAGAGGGCTGTGTTTACCCACTTTGTTGGGGAAGTTCATGTCTGCGCCAAATCTGCGTGGATATACCGCGAAATCCAGCGGATGTGACGTGCATGCGCGTTCCTGAGCCTCTCTCCTATTTATAGTGACTCCTATAGTCAGTGTGTCGGCACTGCAGCTAATGCCTGCAGTTATTTTCCTTAGTTATAACTGCAGTTATGCCTATGTTGTGTGCCAGAGTATTTTTTTTTGGAGTACTACAGAGTCACTACATGGAGTCTGATAGCACCAAAAAACGACCTGCCTCTTGCCAGCACAACACAGACTCTCCAACACAAACTCCACATAAATATAAAAAAACTTCAGACGAAAACACGGATCAACAGTGCAGAGCGTTGGAATTGTGGAGAAACCTCCGCTTTGTTTTAGGTAGGTATATTTAGGTATAATAACAGACCCGGAGTTGGCTTTTGTGATTGTTTCTCCGGTGTGTTGACAGTCTCAGTGTGGCCGGCGCCATGAGTGCTCGCTCTTAAATTCGATCACGCGCACGAGCGCTCTTGTAAAAATTTGTTGCAATCTGAAACATCACCGCTAGAGGCTGCTAAAAACTACACATAGCCCCTTTAAATTGTTTTATCTTTATGTTGAATAAAAAAATAAAAGCAAACTCTGTTTTCTATTGAATAAACAATGGTGGACGCCAATTAATTGTCAGTTAAAACACAGATTGTTGTGAAAAGCATGCAATTTGTTCAGTTATAAGACTTTATAAACAGTCTTTTATTTTGTGTTACAGCTTTTATATGTAAGCTGTTTATAAACACAGAGACATGATTTGATAAAAATGTTTTATTGGGTTTATAAAAACTACACAGAGACTCGGTTTAAAGAAAGATTGAAAGATGAAAAGAATATGGGAAGCCGTATTTAGGAAAATTATTTTATTGAGGAATGTTGTAACGCACGGACAGAGGCGGTCTGGCTGGCCATGTGCAGCACTTTATTTCAACTTAAACACAAGCAGACATGAACCCAGGCAAACATATACATATATATACAAGGAGAATGTGATCCAGCAACTCGTGGTGATAACAGGCTTAGGTCGAGGCAGGCAGCACAGGTTCATAAACTTCCAGAAGACAGGCAAGGGTAACTTGAGTTTTGGAAAAAAAAAAAGAATACTAAAACAGGGAATAATGCTCAGAGATGTAACAAGACTTCGCACCAGATCACTCAGGCTTAGGATAGTAATCCCGTAATCAAACACAACTGATTAAACATAATGAGTCCATGGTGAAAACATAACACAAGGGAGAGTGCCCTCCAGTGGCTCAAGCGGGCATACATGCATTTCATTTCAACAGGCATCAATCATTTCAAAAACACAATAAAAACGAAAAAAAAAAAAAAAAAAAATCAACATCTGCCATCTTTCATCCTTACTGAAAATGACATTGAGTGGCACATGGAATAATAATTATCAATAATCTGGCAGCAAACTGAATTATTTCAGAAAAAAAAATAAAAATGTATATACAGTGGTGAGCACCGGTAAGAGACCAACACAAATTGGCAACGACAATAAGGATTTAGCTTAAAACCTATTAAAACAGTAATTTTGTAGGATGTTTTTACATTTTTTACTGAGTTGACACCAGTATTAAAGAAACACATATGAAGCATGCATATAGTAAGGAAAAAGCAAGTATTACCTTAATGTGTTCCAGACCAAAAGGAGGTCTGAGAGATCGCTGAGAGGCCGCGCTCGAAGGAGAAAGATGAAGGTGGAGGGGAAAAAACTCAGAACTTTTTATTAGAAAATTGTGAAAGGAGTTAACCAAGATCTGGGATTGGATAAATTGTGCATATGAAATTGTGTGATATGTAACATGCATTATAAAAAGTATAAACAGTATTCCATGTATAAATAAATAATTCCAGTTAGAGCCAGCCTCTCCATAGTTTGATGATCCAAGCCTGACACCTGCTGGTGGAACTTGTGAACGGATTTTATTATACTTTAAGTCATTTAGTTTCTCAAAGTTTCCATACAAAGTAAAAAGTTATTCTAAAAAAAGATTGCCTGCCACAAGTCTCTGCTTTCTATAAAGATCTAAACCACGGAGGGGTTCTAGACTGTAAGCATGAATTTGGATACTTGGACATAGTATAGAATTCGACCTAAACTTTACCTTACCTGAGATTATAAACAAAATAAGGTAGAAGGTGCTGATGATCTATATATAGGAGGTGAGTGAAATACATTTGATTATAAAGATGAAAAAAAAAAATGTCCAAATACATGATTCAAGAGAGAAATGCACAATTTATGAAAATAACATCCATGCTGCTTAAATTACACCTATTGCTATGCTTTCAAGGTTTGCTCCCTGGTCTCACCAGAATTATCTACAAGGCAGAGGACAGTGGTTGGTCATTAAGTGACCTCTGGGGACCACTCCGACTCCGAGATCCCCTGCCATGTTAGCCTGAGGCCCCGGGGCACCCAGTTACCGTGTGTAGCCACGAGGAGGCCTGGCAGAAGTCTTGGTGAGGAGAGGCTTTGTACTGGCAGGGAGAACCACAAAGGGCTAGCCAGCGGCAGCAAGCAGTAAGCGAGAGAAAGAGGCAGCAAAATAAGAGACAAGCATGCATCTTCCTTCACTTACTGCAACACTGCACTAGACGCATCACAACACCCTGTGCATTACACACTTACACACACACACATGACCACGTATGGGTTTTGCGCAACTTGCAGGGTAGCCACGAATACAAGGCGGTCTGGTTGTCTTAGGCTGACAGTCCAGACAGTCTGCAGCCCATCCGAACCATCAGCGTAGGAGTCAGACCATGCCAAGCAGTGGTGGGAACCGCAGAAGTGGACAAAACCTATTGGTGGTCTAGTGGGTCGATAGATCCTGGATTCAAGCAGGTCAACAAAGACTGACCACATGGCGTAGGTGTCCAAAACTGTGTCTACGTACGACACATTATGGTCTTGACACCACATCAAGGAATCAGTTTTGCACAGTGACCTGCAGGAGCCGGAAGGGCCATTCTAAAAGACAACCCATGGGGATCCATCGAGCACCGAACCTACCATGAGGGAGTGATAACACCCCCACCGTCGCCCAAGGACTCAGTCTGCAGGGCTTCCCCAAGGGCTGGAGGAAGTTCTGAAATACATCAAGAAAAGACAAGTCAGCATGCTGAATTCAACGCTAACCTCACTGTTGAAAGAGAGAGAGATCTAAGAAGAAAGATTGGATTAGTAAGGTAAAGTGAGGTGGATTAGTGAAAAAAGGGCTAGCCAGCGGCAGCAAGCAGTAAGCGAGAGAAAGAGGCAGCAAAATAAGAGACAAGCATGCACTTCACTTACTGCAACACTGCACTAGACACATCACAACACCCTGTGCATTACACACTTACACACACACACACACACACACACACACATGACCACGTATGGGTTTTGCGCAACTTGCGGGGTTGCCACTAGGTTTTGGCCACTTCTTCGGTTCCCACCACTACATGGCATGGTCTGGTTCCCTTAGTTTGACGGTCGAGACAGTCTGCAGCCCATCCGAACCATCAGGCGAAGTCAGACCATGCCATGCAGTGGTGGGAACCGCAGAAGTGGCCAAAACCTACTGGTGGTCTATAGATCCTGGATCTTTCAGCACACCACCCTGTGGTGCCAAGCAGGTCCCGTAGTGGTCAAGACACAATGGTCTTGACACCACATCAATGAATCGGTTTTGCACAGTGACCTGCAGGACCCGGGACAAAGGCTTTTAGCAGTTCTAAAAGACAACCCATGGTGACCCATCAACCACCGAACCTACCATGAGGGAGTGATAACACCGCCACCGTCGCTCAAGGACTCAGTCACCGTTCCCCAAGGGCTGGAGGAAGTTCTGAAATACATCAAGAAAAGACAAGTCAGCATGCTGAATTCAACGCTAACCTGCTTAGCACTGTTGAGAGAGAGAGAGAGAGAGAGAGAGAGAGAGAGAGAGAGAGAGAGAGTGAGAGAGAGTTTGAGAGAGAGAGAGCGCGCTCTAAGAAGAAAGATTGGATTAGTGGATTAGTAAGGTAAGGTTTAGTGAAAAAAGAAAGTGTTCTTTCTCCATTCGCCCTTTAATAGAGAAAAAACGGTTGAATCTGTGTACCTGATTCAACTCATCAGCTGATTATCACATGGGTTAATGAGCTGATGAGTTGAATCAGGTGTGTTTGATTAGGGAGACAAAGAAAACGTGCAGTGTTGGGGGCACACCAGGACCCAGCTAACATGAGTCCAGTGGCGGATCACTGGTGTTTTGCTCATCGTTATTCTAGTGGACCTCCAGTGGCAGCCGCCGATTTACCGACGGTGGTTATCGTGCCGCTGGTTTATAATAAGTGTTTACGACCACGGTCGGTTCATGGTCCTATAATCAGTTACTCATGCTAACCAAAAAAAAAAAAAAAAAGCAATGTACACCAGACCCGTCTCAATAGCAGTTGCAAATGGCTAATTGCGCTGGTACTTGTGCCTAGTGACAATAAAGGCTACTACAAATATGTTTTTATTAAATTAATTTTCAGTTGATACATTAATTCAATTAATACATTTATATTTATTCAATTCATCATTTTATTCCACGTGACTATTAGTCAAGTTACATGATATTAAACAGTTACATATCCTACAATAGGATAATTTATGTATATTTGTACCCTTATGAAAATTAACCATATGGTTTTACCACAGCATTTGCAGTAAAATCATAGTAGCTAACAAAATGAACCATTGGTTTCAAAACAACTAAGGTTTAAAAACCTATGGTTATGATCTATAGTTGTCATCATGATTACCATAATTTTACAGCAATTAAACCATTTAGTAGAACCATGGTTTTGAAAAAAATAAAAAATAACATGGTTGGTACCATAGTAAAACCATAGTGCTTTTCACAATACAAATAGTTTCAAAGAAGCTTTACAGAAAATGCATGTTTAAGGTTACAATCGCAAAATATCCTTTAATCAGCCAGAGGCGACTGCTACTGCTACTTCACAGGACAGCATCTTCTGGCAAAAAAAGTAATGTCCATAAGAAAATACAAGTCATGAGTTCAAACTCAAGTTCAGTTAAACAGAGTCATCCCAATTTCTAAAGGGCAATGTGTTTGCAGAATTTCAACACGCTATTGTTACAATGTTGGTAAATGAACAATGTTTACTCTTTCTCTGAGTGTTATGTGTAGTGTTTACCGGTATGTGTCAGCAAAACTGTCATGCAAACCTTCCCTTACCCGATGTTTCACAGAAAAGGCTTAAGTCCCAGACTGGGACATTTGCACATAGGTGCAAAAATGCATGTCAAAAAATAATGTTTTTGTAAAATGTAAAATGTTTTTTTTTTCTAAAGTACATTTTAAAAAGCTACTTAAATATTCAAATTTAATCCTGGCTTAAAGGGATAGTTCACCCCAAAATGTAAACTCTGTCAGTAATGACTCTCCCTCATGTTGTTCAACCCCGTAAGACTTTCGTTCATCTTCGGAACACAAATGAAGATATTTGTGATTAAATCTGAGAGCTGGGTCACTCCTCCATAGGCCAAGGGATTGAAACTTGCCGGCCCAGAAAAGTTATTAAAGAAATCGTTAAAATAGTCCAAGTGACTACAGTGACTCAATCTTAAGTTTACCAAGCGACGAGAATACTTTTTGGGCGTAAAAAAAACAAACAAAAATAATGACTTTATTCAAGTATTAATTTCCTTCTCTGTCGGCCTCGAGATAGTTCACGTAGTGTAACAGCGCAGCGCTTCTGTGTTGTACGTCACACGCAGGCCGACGCTGGTCACGTGTGTGATGCGTGTAACGTTCATATACGCAATTATACTAAATGAATATCTCGAGGCCCACAGAGAAGGAAATGAATAGTTGAATAAAGTCGTTATTTTTGTTTGTTTTTTTTGCGCTCAAAAAGTATTCTCGTTGAGCACTGTTGAGTCACCTGGACTTTAATAACTTTTCGGGGCCGGCAGGTTTTCAATCCATTAGATTAGAAGCCTATGGAGGCTAAGCCTATCGATCCAGCTCTCAGATTTAATCACAAATATGCGTGTTCCGAAGATGAACGAAGTCTTACGGGGTTGAACAACATGAGGGAGTAATTACTGACAGAATTTACATTTTGGGTCGAACTATCCCTTTAATCTAAGCCCTGCCTGTAAAACCGGGCCAATGCAATATAAGGATAATATCTGGCAGTTTTGTATGTCCATCTATAGTTGTCATCATCTAAAGTCTTCTAGAGTGTTGGTGTCATTAGAAGTCTTCACAAGTGAGGCTGGATCCAAACTGGAGCTGCTGTAATCTCTAGTAAACTTGCTGAGCATCCTGAGATAGAAACAAGGAAACAACAGGAGAAAGATTAGCATAGTGGCATATGCATAAAGCATAGCATAGCTGCTGTCATATTATTTCAGGCATGATCATGTGCACTTTTTACCATTTCATCACATATAAACACTATAGTGCAAGATTATGAGATGTGTTAATTGAATGCTTTCTGGATAAAGAGATGTGTCTTTAATCTAGATTTATATTAGAATCGTGTTTCTGGGCCTCAGGAAGGTTATTCTAGAGTTCATTCAATTGAATTAATAGGAAATCGTCTGATTTTAATGAGTAAACATGATCTAACGAGTCAGCATTTTTATATTTGAATACTTATTATATATTATAACAATGCAAACGTCCTAAACATTTCTGAGTATTGTTAAAAACAGTTGTGCTGATTAATATTTTTGTGTACAGTGTACCAGTTTAATCCATTTTCTATTTTCTCTCTCCAGGATTAATTGTTAAATAGACCCAACGTGTTTTTTACACACTCTAAATGGTCACTACTGTTCAAAAGTTTGGGTTCAATAAAATAAAAAATAAATCATATTTTTATTCAGCAAGGATGCATTAAATTGACCAGAAAGGAAAGGAAAGATTTCTGTTTCAAATGAATGCTGCTTTTTTTTCCCTTTCTATTCATCAAATAGTCCTGAAAAAGACAAAAATATGAAGCAGCACTGATTTCAACACTGATAATAATCACAAATGTTTTATCAAATCATTATATTAGAATGATTTCTGAAGGATGATGTATAGAAAACCATATAAATTCTCCATAGAAAACAATGTTTTAATATTATTTCACAATATTACTGTTTTTACTGTATTTTTAATTAAATAAATGCAGTCTTGGTGAGACTTCTTTCAAAACAATATTGCACCAATAACATTAGTGTATGTTTGAAGTTTTAGTTTAGTTCCTTTATTGTCCACAAGTGGAAATGTGTATTTTACTTACTAGTCATATGGTTGATGGTGCCTTAGAGATGATGATCAGCTCAACTCTGCATGGAACGATCTAAGAACACAACACACCATTTGTCACAGAGCCAACAATATTATTATACAATGACACAGGTTTATTAAAAGGAAAGAAGCTACAGCAGAGATGAAATTCAGAAAAGAGAAAGAAAAAATTATTTCTTAATTAGGATAACAGAATTTATGTTTTTAGGTTTACTTATTCATTGTGTTGTGTTCTAAATCTAGTGTCTCGATCAATGATGCATAAAGAACATCATGATTTAGCTTATTCGCCATTGTGCTGCTACAAAATGAATGCCAAGCAAGACACTGTGAAGCATATGTGTCTGTGCTATAACATTTGCTATATATTTTGTCTGAAAATTGTGATGAAAAAAAAAAACGAACATGAAACCTCTGTTGTAGGGTCAGCAGTTTTGTTGCTGCTGAAATCACAGAACAATTTTGATCAATATTTATTAAACCATTGAGCTAGTGTCAGCCGTGTACGTGACGTCATCGATTAACAGTACTTCTATATCTATAAATTACAGGAACGTCTGTCTGTCTGTCTGTGTGTCTGTCTGTTATTCACATATCTCTCGAACCGTTAGTCCGGATGGATTTCAAACTTGACGTGTCTTGCTACGGGCACGAGAAAGTGCAGTGCCGAGTTTGACGTTGTTTGGATAAGAAATGCAAAAGATATCGTTAAGTATGTCGGTAAAAGAAGCACACATTGAAGTTGTGGTTTAAAAATAAACATTCTGACATTAGAGAGGGTTGTGGTTTAAAAATAAACATTCTGTCAGCTAAACATTAATTCAGCTACACTGTTTCCCTCTAAATATTGTAGTTATTCAGAAGTAGTTAGTATATAGTTCAATTTTCCATATTTATTGTATGTCGTTATGTCAGTATCGGTATTTGCTTTCAATCATGCACAATTAAAAATGTCACTGAACTTTTACTGTGTAATTGAAACAATAAGCACTCAAACACACCAAACCAACAATTACTAAAAACATACACAAAAACTGTCAAATAAATTAATCGCGATAAAAAACTATACAGTACACACACACGAATATATAAATATAATATAGCCTATACACAGACACACATACACATCTATCTATCTATAAATTACAGAAACGTCTGTCTGTGTGTCTGTTATTCACATATCTCGGTAAAAAAAGCACACATTGAAGATGTTTAGATGTTGTTTAGAAGGTTGTGATTTAAAAATAAACATTGACATTAGAGGGTTGTGGTTTAAAAATATCTGAATATTATATTTTATTCACGGCCATCATTTGTAGTAGCCTATTCACAAACTGTTTGCTCAAGCGTAGCGTTTTCTCGGAGTTCACTGTGTCGCTGCTCCCTGAATCGTCACGCTTATTCATTTGTGGATGTTAACTGAATCTGTAAATCAGCTACACTGTTTACTTCTGAATATATTATATTTTATTCTGGTGCGCTTAACGTTATCTCAGAGTTTAGACTCCTGCTAGGCTAGCCTAGGCTATTCAGCAACTCAAACAAACATACCAAACCAACAGTTACTAAAAACACACAAAAACAGATTTTGCACGGGCATATCTGTTATTTGCATATCTCTCGAACCGTTAGTCCGGATGGATTTCAAACTTGACAGGTGTCTTGCTACGGGCACGAGGAAGTGCAGTGCCGAGTTTGACATTGTTTGGATTAGAAATGCAAAAGATATCGGTAAATATATCGGTAAAAGAAGCACACATTGGCTTTTGCCGCTCTAGCCGCTGGTCACTCTGGCTCACACTGCACACTGAGTGAGCACAGCGCAGGACCAGAGACAGAGAGGGTCGAAGAAAGCTGATTTTGCACGGGCAGTCGGGCACTGCACTAGTTTATGTTAAATACATACCTCACTTCTAATCAAAATCTTTACTAAACTGGCAAAAAGGCACCCAGTTACCGTGTGTAGCCACGAGGAGGCCTGGCAGGAGTCTAGGTGAAGGAGAGGCTTCCCAGATAGCACAAGTCTATTTGATGTTATATTTACATCTGGAAGACGTATTTTTAAGATTGTTTGCTCATCTGCAAGACGTCTATAGGACGTTTTCTGTCAGATGTCAAATAGACGTTTAGAAGATGTCAGTTTAACATGCATTCTAAATCATTACATCTTAAAGACATCTTCTAAACGTCTATTTGACATCTGACAGGAAACGTCCTATAGACGTCTTGCAGATGAGCAAACACTCTTAAAAATACGTCTTCCAGATGTAAATATAACATCAAATAGACTTGTGCTATCTGGGTTTGTACTGCAGGGAGAAGGCTACTTCCCTATTCACCACAAAGGGTTAGCCAGCGGCAGCAGGCAGTAAGCGAGAGAAAGAGGCAGCAAAATAAGAGACAAGCATGCAACACTGCACTAGACGCATCACACACATTTGAATGCTTTTATTTGGATCTGAAAGACATTACAAAGAAAACAAGATCCAAATACTCTGAGAAGGGTCTTTGACAAGGTGACAGGTCTACAATTCATGGCTAACATACTTGTACAAGTCTTTTCATTTATAATACTCGACACATCAAGGATAAACAAAACATCTCCGTCTCCATATCTGCATGCTCCCTATGGTGGCTGAAACAGAGCAGAATTTTGCAAGCCTTTTTGCCTCCTTTTTTTGCAGCCCTCCTAACTGCATCCCCCTGATCACACTCTTATGGACATGGCCTAAACTTCCAAATACCAAAATTATTAATTTACAATTGTATCCAAGTTGGTAAATGAGATCTACCAGTGGTTGATATTTCAATAATTTGGAATAGTAACAAGTGTCCATATACAGGTCAAAACAGCAAGCCACTTCAAGGATACACACAGATTTCATACCCTCGTTTACAATTACAACGTCAGGAGTATTAGGAATGTTTTTAAAGTACTCACTGTCGGATGTGTTATGATGAAACCAGTTCATTTGTACAGTGCTATGCATGTAAATCTTACTATCATGTCCACAGGTTACCTTATGCAAGTCCTTTGCAACCAAATCAACCAAACGGTCGTGTCTGGCCACATAAAGTCCTTTATAATTATAGCATCCGTTTAATATGTGAGCAACCGTTTCATTCTCCTGCTGAGTTGGATGTAATATGCAGTAGGGTTCATGCTTGGATGGATACCATGTTGCCAAATTATACTTCGTTGGAAGACACTGTAGTCTTGCTTTAATCATGAATATTAGGATTTCATCTGAGATTGAGGGGTTTTTCAAGACAGAATGAGACACTGAATGGTCGGCAAATTGAAGTAATGCAAGTTTTCCATGAAGCCTAAGACTCGTCCAGTGCTGTCCGTTTTCAGTCTGTCTAAGATGAAGAATTGAAGCTCTTGCATGTTTAATCTGTAGCTGGTGAGGTGTGCTGTCTTTATTCAGGATCGCCAGGGTGGAAACCAGCGGATCGGTGATTATGTTGTCGTTGAGAGCAACTACTTCTCCGTCGGGTCCCAGCCAGGACAGCTGTATTCCTGTACGGCCGCAGAGATCATTTAAGTCTAGCCAGTCAGAGCGCACTCCAAATCCGGCGGCTCTGATGTCTAACTTTTCGTTCTGCTTTAGTTTAAATCCAAGAAACTGGGACTCGTTTGTGGAAGCAGCAGGTATTTTGCGCCGCTGTAGATGTAGAAACAGAGATTCGCGTGATAGTTCTCTAACAGTTGTATCGTCGTTGTTGAGCATGTTTAGAAGATGTCCTGTTCTGGCAGAGGTGTAGAGCCATTCAATGTTTGGGGCGCCGAGACCTCCGTCTCTACGCGGCTGGAAGATAATGTCCCGAGTCGTAGGATTATTAAGACAAAACCATTTTCTCACCAGCTTCACCGTTTCATTGTTCATCGCTGACAGTGTGCATTGTGGAATATGTACGTTCGGAAAAAGGTGTTGAATTTTGGCCACTGCGATCAGCCTGATGGCCTCAACTTTCATCATTATGGGGAGTGGGGCGGCATCAATCAGCCCAAGTCTCTGGGTGTACTCGTGACACAGCTCTGTGATCTGTTCTTCCCAATCGCCACTGACGTTAAATTTATGGCCCAGATAAGGATATGTTTCGTGACGTTCATACAGTCGGATGGGTTTCTGCATCAATGAAAAGGCAGGGGGTTTATCAGACTTTGCTTTATACCATCTGTTTCCTCCACTGCGTCTTTCATAAAATGCCGCGCATTTTGTATGTTTAATGTCTAGACCTGACCACCTTATGAACTCATCTGTGCGGAGGAGCATGTTGGAGATCACACTTTCATCTCTTGAGGAGATTTCCACATCGTCCGCATAGCCTTGCACTGGGTTTGGAGATCGCACACCTGCAGGCGCGCACTGGCTCAGCCACTTCATCCAGGAGTTAATTGCCAGAATGAAATTGATGGCGCTCCACGGGCACCCTGTTTTAATACCGATTTTAAGTGGTATGGGATCGGTTAGGGCGCTTCCACATATAACTTGGATGTAAGAGTTATTATAAACATCTTTAATTACGTCTACATACAGCTGTGGTAGTCTTATTTCATCTAATGCGTGAAACATGACATCATGAGGCAATGTCCCAAATGCATCACGAAAATCCAAAAAGACAGTGAAGAACTTAGTAGATGAGTGTTTAAAGTCATCTATTCCCGTTTTAAGACAGAAGACATGTTCGTTCATCCCCTGCCTATTGATATAAGCTTTTTGCGTTGGTGTAAGTATTCCTGTCTCTACTAACCATGGAAGTATTCGTGACAACATACATTTCATGAGCACCTTGTAGACTGTAGGTAGTAAGGAGATGTCTCTCCAAGTAGACGGGTCGTCAGGAATATTATCTTTTTTGGGGATACGGTGGATCAGGGCTCCTTTCCATGATTCTGGGACTTTACCATTCTCCAGACAGATGTTAAATATATTGGTCAGGATTGGACACACCGCTCGTTTAGTAACTTTCAGCGTTTCATAAGTCACGCCATCGAGTCCACTTGCTTTATTATTTGGGAGTTCATTAACCACTTTCTCCACTTCACTGACAGTAAACAACAAAGTGTTAAGTTGGCTAACTTGTACGGGAAATAATGATCCAGTCCATGGCGGTGCATTTAACACGCGTTCAAGACTCTCAGGCGCGCATTTAGAAGTATAGTAGTTCTGCACAGATAGTATATTATTTGCGCCGACTGGTACATTTGGGTATATACTGTTGTTGAGAATAATTTGGATTGCTCTAGATTTTCTATTTTGCCATAAATATGCAAGTTTATCTTTGCCCACCTGATTTTGTTGATGCGTTCTACTCCGTGGCGCCCCCAATGCTGGCTGAACGATGTCCCGCAAGAAGCGCAGCTCCGCCTCGATCCAGCCAGCGAGGGAGTCCGCGGTCTGGGCCTCAGGAAGGCCTCCGCTGACTCGCGGCATTCTCTTCAGTACACGAGTTGTGAACTTCAGGAAAGGTAATCCAAACTGCCTTCCATTTCGCCGGGTGATTGTAAAAGTTCCGTTCTTAAAGTAAACTCCATTTACAATGCGGATGAGTCTGATCCATTTTGTCGGCGTTTCTCCTGAGAAGAGGAAGCTGTGTTTATCCTCGAGGTGTTTCGTGTCCAAGGTCTTTCTAAATGCTCTTTCTTGGTTTTGGAATATAATCCACTCATCCTGGCCCAGTGTTCGTACAGTGTTCAAAAAGTCGGGGTAATTTCCACCCGCTGGGTGATTGATCACAGGGTCGTGAATAGTCCAGTTTTGTTTATAGATCCTGCCGGTCTGGAGCGCGTCTTTAAACGCGCTCTTTATTGTTGTTAAAAGGCACATTGTCAAAAGTAGTAGCCCAAAGTCAGCCATGCCAAAGTACACTTCCCTGCATTAACGCTGGCAGTTACAACGGGTGTTGCTGATCGCGTGCACACACACACACACACACACACACACACACAAAACATAAAAATACATAGTGAATCAGGCTCAAACAGCTTAATCTACCTCTTAATCTATATGATGACATAAAATGGGATTAAAAGCCCAAACATTCATAAACAAAAGCTCAAGCTATAAAGTTAGCCTAGCGTTACCTCTTCTGAAAACGGTTGAGATGCTAACGGACTTTCCGAAGACATTTATAAAGTAAATATTAAACAGAAGCGTGTCAATTACAAGTGTCAAGAACAGTTGTGTGTTTTTAGAGACTAAACTCACCTGAAAGCAGTGAAAACAACAGCGAGAGTCGGAACTTTGCCGCTTCCCAGCTAACACAGTACGTTGTGACGACGTCGTCATTTGGTCAGTGTGACATTACTTTATGGCAACGTTGTGAGGACGTCGTGGTAAAGTTCCTTTTTTTTTATAATCTTGGCTAACGTTCCAGAAACGTCGAGGGCACGTCCTCAAAAGACGTCGCTAGTTTATCCCATGGAAAACGTTGTAAAGACGTGGTCAACTGGTCACCAGATAATTTAATAAAATCTTTGATTAATTAATTACATTTCCCATATAATATCCAAATGGCATCACTAATACTTGTAACGCAATTTTCTGGAAAGTTATCTGGAGACCAGTTCTTCTTCTTCTTCTTCTTCTTCTTCTTCTTCTTTCAGGTTTAATGGCAGTTGGCAAACCAAACTTTAATGGTGCATTCCCGCCACCTACTGGATTGGAGTGTGGATAACGTTATGGTAGTAATGACCTAAATCCTCCTGTTAATTAAATGAGTATCTTTTAAAAAATGAAATAGTAATTCATATTTTTTAAATTGCTTTGGACCATTCCCTAATAATGCTTTGATAGAAAAAACTTCAATTTCCATTTCTTTTAATACTTGAAATAATTTAAATCTTTCTCTCGCATAAGCCTCACATTCCAATAATACATGTTCCACTGTTTCCATTTTTCCGGAACTACATTTGTCACAATATCCAGTCTGGTGTTTCCCAATCCTGGCCATACTTTGATTTAGTAAACAATGGCCAATACGCATTCTTGAAATTATAACATCCCTCCTCCTATTACCAAAATTTCTCCTTTCTAAACCAACTGTTCCTTGAATTTTGTATAAATGCCGACCCATATGTCCACTATCCCACTCCTTCTGCCATTTCTTCCTAATTTCTTTTGCTATTATACTTTTTATCTCAGTCTTACTTAATGCAATTTTAATATCAACTTCTTGGAATTTTATGGCCTGTTTGGCTAAACTATCCACCTCTTCATTTCCTGCAACCCCCATATGAGCTGGTATCCAAAGAAAATTAATAACGATTCTCAATTGTTTGATTCTAAAAAGACTTTGTAATATTTCATAAATTAAGTCCTGTCTAGCTGTAGAAATACCACTTGCTATACTTTCAATTGCAGATAAAGAGTCTGTGCATATAACTGATCTGCTTGGCTGAACTTCTTCAACCCACTGTAATGCTAATATAATTGCAATTAATTCTGATGTAAATACTGACTGGAGACCAGTTGACCACGTCTCTCTACAACGTTCTCCATGGGATAAACGAGCGACGTCTTTTGAGAACGTGCCAACAACGTTTCTGGAACGTTAGCCAAGATTATAAAAAAATGGAACTTTACCACGACGTCCTCACAACGTGTCCTAATGACTAAATAAAACAATGCAACTGCACAAACAGGCTTTAAAAGTTTTATTAAAATAGGAAAAACAGAACAAAGATTTTTACAGCATTTTAAAAATAAATAACTGCGCAAATAGTATTAAAAGCAGGACCAATAGAGGAGGAGGAGGAGGAGGAGGAGGAGAGGGGGATAAACTATTTGAGCAAAACAATGAAGTTAAATGCAATTTCATGTCGACTTCACACGTAACATGTTAACATGAGACTGAAATGAGAATCACGTACCAGTCCAGAGAACGGGCCGCTTTACACCAGTAACACCACCTAGAAAAATGATTAACCTCAAAACACATTTTTTACAATCAACAGCATGAATATTTTAAGAAGTGATTTATTCGTACAAAATCAAATCATACACCAGAGTTTCTCTTCATAAAGTTTTATTAAAACAACAATTACAATACAACATTCATCAGTAAAATAAATATGGCATATTCAGAACTCTTTAACAATAATGCTACACAACACTACACAAAATAACAAGTGCAAAAACAGGTCGCAGAAATCCACACGTCGGAGAATAGATTTCATCAACGTTTGCTGGAATTCAAAACTTAACCGAATTAAGCTTTTTATCTTAATTACTCAATGTATAAAGTCTGGCGTTCACATCTCTCATTAAGTTTATTTCGTTATCGCTCCACGTTACTTGTATTTCCATGACAACATTTTTTTTTGTAAATATGCTGTAGTTTCAGAAGCTGTATATCGCAAAACACGAGCAGAAATGTTAAGTAAAAAAAAAAAAGTGCGTGTCATTTTCCTACATACATATTACATATATTAATACTACTATTAAGGTTTAATTTATTTATTTCCAGTTAATATTTTTAGCACTTAAAACGTAAACTTATTTCAGTTTATTATGAAAAGCAACATTTCTAATATTAATGATCTAAATTAAAAGTTTAAATTTAGTTTGTTTTCCAACTCAAATTTATTTTAGCTTTATTTCAACTAACAGAAATGTTTTTAACAGTTTTAGTTAAAGTTAACAATAATAACCCTGGAACAAATGTCTGTTAAAAATGTGTACATTAATTTTCGCACTAAATTTAACGCAACATGATGTACGAATTAACGTACGAAAAACTGCAGCGATTCTGCTCGTGTTTCACGAACGACGCCAAGTGTTTGTAAATAAAATGATGTTGCAATAACATAATCGCAGCTCAGTTACGAGAATGTGTGTGAGAACATACTGGCAGCTTAATTGAAGTTTACGTTTATAATAACAATAACTTTAATGTGTCAACAAAAAAAATTGGCACCAAACATTTAAAAATTAGCAACATGTTTTGTGCAATAAAGCAATACATTTGAATGTGCACACTGAAAAAAAACAATGTTTTACTGTCATTGTTCGTAATGAAACCCTTTTCATGATTCTGAAAGATTCATTCAGGGATGTTTCCAATCTTTCCTCCACACATCGAATTTAAAGGGATTTTTTTTAGATAAATGTTAACCGTTGAAATGCAAACATATAAACAGGAAGTGCTTAAAGAGGAATGACAGATTCCCAGTCCTGAATAACACATGATGGAAGACAGAGAGAGTTCTGAGTTCACGTCAAAACACACACACACAACCACACACACACACACCACACACACACACACACCACACACACACACACACCACACACACACACACACCACACACACACACACACCACACACACACACACACACACACACACACACAACCACACAACCACACACACACACACACAACCACACACACACACACACACACACACACAACCACAGAGTGTGTTATTGTCCTGATTTGCGGGGCGTGGCCACTTGCCTCTTCTTCGCCTGGTTGAAGTCTGTTTGGATTAAAGAAAGCGTCTATTATTACTCAAACTGTCATTCATACCATCATTATTACTCAGCATTTACTCCTACATACACTATTGGGATTGCTCACATGATAATTCAACCGTTTATATATTTACACATTTCGTTCAAAAGTTTTGGATCGATAAGCCTTTAAATTTTTTAAAAGAAGTCTTTACTCCAGTCTTCAGTGTCACATGATCCTTCAGAAATCACTGTAATATGATGATTTGATGCTCAAGAAACATTTATGATTATTATCAGTGTTGAAAACAGTTTTTTTTTACAGTTTTTATTTCAGGATTCTTTGATGAATAGCAAGTTCAGAAGAACAGCATTTATCTGAAATATAACCTTTTGTAACATTAAACACTAGCCTACCATTCAAAAGTTTGAGGTCAGTAAGAATTTTTATTTTAATTTTTGGGGGAAATAAATAAAATAAATCAATACTTTTATTCATCAAGGATTGATAAATTGATCAAAAGTTACAGACATTTATAATGTTACAAAATAAATGCTGTTCTTTCGAACTTTCTATTCATCAAAGAATCCTGGAAACAGATTGCACACAACTGTTTTCAACATTGATAATAATATTTCAGTCAGATCATCATATTATAGTGATTTCTGAAGGATCATGTGACACTGAAGACTGGAGTAATGATGCTGAAAATTCAGCTTTGATCACAGGAATACATTACACTTTACTATATATTCACATAGAAAACCGCCGTTTTAAAGTCTAATAATTTCAGAATATTCGTTTTATATATATATATATATATATATATATATATATATATATATAGGCCTATATAAATGCAGCCTTGGTCGCGAGAGAGACCGACTGTGTCCGAGCGCGCGCTCGACAGTGCGAGAGAGACCGAGTGTGTCCGAGCGCGCGCTCGACAGTGCGAGAGAGACCGAGTGTGTCCGAGCGCGCGCTCGACAGTGCGAGAGAGACCGAGTGTGTCCGAGCGCGCGCTCGACAGTGCGAGAGAGACCGAGTGTGTCCGAGCGAGCGCGCTCGACAGTGCGAGAGAGACCGAGTGTGTCCGAGCGCGCGCTCGACAGTGCGAGAGAGACCGAGTGTGTCCGCGAGCACGCTCGACAGTGCGAGAGAGACCGAGTGTGTCCGAGCGAGCGCTCGACAGTGCGAGAGAGACCGAGTGTGTCCGCGAGCGCTCGACAGTGCGAGAGAGACCGAGTGTGTCCGCGAGCGCTCGACAGTGCGAGAGAGACCGAGTGTGTCCGAGCGCGCGCTCGACAGTGCGAGAGAGACCGAGTGTGTCCGAGCGAGCGCTCGACAGTGCGAGAGAGACCGAGTGTGTCCGAGCGCGCGCTCGACAGTGCGAGGAGAGACCGAGTGTGTCCGAGCGCGCGCTCGACAGTGCGAGAGAGACCGAGTGTGTCCGCGAGCACGCTCGACAGTGCGAGAGAGACCGAGTGTGTCCGCGAGCGCGCTCGACAGTGCGAGAGAGACCGAGTGTGTCCGAGCGCGCGCTCGACAGTGCGAGAGAGACCGAGTGTGTCCGCGAGCGCTCGACAGTGCGAGAGAGACCGAGTGTGTCCGAGCGCTGCGCTCGACAGTGCGAGAGAGACCGAGTGTGTCCGAGCGAGCGCTCGACAGTGCGAGAGAGACCGAGTGTGTCCGAGCGCGCGCTCGACAGTGCGAGAGAGACCGAGTGTGTCCGCGAGCGCGCGCTCGACAGTGCGAGAGAGACCGAGTGTGTCCGAGCGCGCGCTCGACAGTGCGAGAGAGACCGAGTGTGTCCGCGAGCACGCTCGACAGTGCGAGAGAGACCGAGTGTGTCCGAGCGCGCGCTCGACAGTGCGAGAGAGACCGAGTGTGTCCGAGCGCGCTCGACAGTGCGAGAGAGACCGAGTGTGTCCGAGCGAGCGCTCGACAGTGCGAGAGAGACCGAGTGTGTCCGCGAGCACGCTCGACAGTGCGAGAGAGACCGAGTGTGTCCGCGAGCGCTCGACAGTGCGAGAGAGACCGAGTGTGTCCGAGCGCGCGCTCGACAGTGCGAGAGAGACCGAGTGTGTCCGAGCGCGCGCTCGACAGTGCGAGAGAGACCGAGTGTGTCCGAGCGCGCGCTCGACAGTGCGAGAGAGACCGAGTGTGTCCGAGCGCGGCGCTCGACAGTGCGAGAGAGACCGAGTGTGTCCGAGCGCGCGCTCGACAGTGCGAGAGAGACCGAGTGTGTCCGCGAGCGCGCTCGACAGTGCGAGAGAGACCGAGTGTGTCCGAGCGCACGCTCGACAGTGCGAGAGAGACCGAGTGTGTCCGAGCGCACGCTCGACAGTGCGAGAGAGACCGAGTGTGTCCGAGGCGCTCGACAGTGCGAGAGAGACCGAGTGTGTCCGAGCGCGCGCTCGACAGTGCGAGAGAGACCGAGTGTGTCCGAGCGCGCGCTCGACAGTGCGAGAGAGACCGAGTGTGTCCGAGCGCGCGCTCGACAGTGCGAGAGAGACCGAGTGTGTCCGAGCGCGCGCTCGACAGTGCGAGAGAGACCGAGTGTGTCCGAGCGCGCGCTCGACAGTGCGAGAGAGACCGAGTGTGTCCGAGCGCGCGCTCGACAGTGCGAGAGAGACCGAGTGTGTCCGAGCGCGCGCTCGACAGTGCGAGAGACCGAGTGTGTCCGAGCGTGCGCTCGACAGTG
This sequence comes from Rhinichthys klamathensis goyatoka, assembly GCF_029890125.1. Taxonomy (NCBI): domain Eukaryota; kingdom Metazoa; phylum Chordata; class Actinopteri; order Cypriniformes; family Leuciscidae; genus Rhinichthys; species Rhinichthys klamathensis. Next base: position 2,724 of record NW_026606985.1, on the reverse strand, counting down.
CGAGAGAGACCGAGTGTGTCCGAGCGCTGCGCTCGACAGTGCGAGAGAGACCGAGTGTGTCCGCGAGCGCGCTCGACAGTGCGAGAGAGACCGAGTGTGTCCGAGCAAGCGCTCGACAGTGCGAGAGAGACCGAGTGTGTCCGAGCGCACGCTCGACAGTGCGAGAGAGACCGAGTGTGTCCGAGCGAGCGCTCGACAGTGCGAGCGAGACCGAGTGTGTCCGAGCGCTGCGCTCGACAGTGCGAGAGAGACCGAGTGTGTCCGAGGCGCTCGACAGTGCGAGAGAGACCGAGTGTGTCCGAGCGCTCGACAGTGCGAGAGAGACCGAGTGTGTCCGAGCGAGCGCTCGACAGTGCGAGAGAGACCGAGTGTGTCCGCGAGCGCGCTCGACAGTGCGAGAGAGACCGAGTGTGTCCGAGCGAGCGCTCGACAGTGCGAGAGACAGTGCTCGGAGTGTGTCCGAGCGCGCGCTCGACAGTGCGAGAGAGACCGAGTGTGTCCGAGCGCGCGCTCGACAGTGCGAGAGACCGAGTGTGTCCGAGCGCTAGCGCTCGACAGTGCGAGAGACCGAGTGTGTCCGAGCGCGCGCTCGACAGTGCGAGAGACCGAGTGTGTCCGAGCGCAGCGCTCGACAGTGCGAGAGACCGAGTGTGTCCGAGCGCGCGCTCGACAGTGCGAGAGAGACCGAGTGTGTCCGAGGCGCTCGACAGTGCGAGAGAGACCGAGTGTGTCCGAGCGCGCGCTCGACAGTGCGAGAGAGACCGAGTGTGTCCGAGCGCGCGCTCGACAGTGCGAGAGAGACCGAGTGTGTCCGCGAGCGCGCTCGACAGTGCGAGAGAGACCGAGTGTGTCCGAGCGCGCGCTCGACAGTGCGAGAGAGACCGAGTGTGTCCGAGCGCGCGCTCGACAGTGCGAGAGAGACCGAGTGTGTCCGAGCGCGCGCTCGACAGTGCGAGAGAGACCGAGTGTGTCCGAGCGCAGCGCTCGACAGTGCGAGAGAGACCGAGTGTGTCCGAGCGCCTGCGCTCGACAGTGCGAGAGAGACCGAGTGTGTCCGAGGCGCTCGACAGTGCGAGAGAGACCGAGTGTGTCCGCGAGCGCGCGCTCGACAGTGCGAGAGAGACCGAGTGTGTCCGAGCGAGCGCTCGACAGTGCGAGAGAGACCGAGTGTGTCCGAGCAAGCGCTCGACAGTGCGAGAGAGACCGAGTGTGTCCGAGGCGCTCGACAGTGCGAGAGAGACCGAGTGTGTCCGAGCGAGCGCTCGACAGTGCGAGAGAGACCGAGTGTGTCCGCGAGCGCGCTCGACAGAGCGAGAGAGACCGAGTGTGTCCGAGCGAGCGCTCGACAGTGCGAGAGAGACCGAGTGTGTCCGAGCGCGCGCTCGACAGTGCGAGAGAGACCGAGTGTGTCCGAGCGCAGCGCTCGACAGTGCGAGAGAGACCGAGTGTGTCCGAGCGCGCGCTCGACAGTGCGAGAGAGACCGAGTGTGTCCGAGCGCGCGCTCGACAGTGCGAGAGAGACCGAGTGTGTCCGAGGCGCTCGACAGTGCGAGAGAGACCGAGTGTGTCCGAGCGAGCGCTCGACAGTGCGAGAGAGACCGAGTGTGTCCGCGAGCGCGCTCGACAGAGCGAGAGAGACCGAGTGTGTCCGAGCGAGCGCTCGACAGTGCGAGAGAGACCGAGTGTGTCCGCGAGCGCGCTCGACAGAGCGAGAGAGACCGAGTGTGTCCGAGCGCTGCGCTCGACAGTGCGAGAGAGACCGAGTGTGTCCGAGGCGCTCGACAGTGCGAGAGAGACCGAGTGTGTCCGCGAGCGCGCTCGACAGTGCGAGAGAGACCGAGTGTGTCCGAGCGCGCGCTCGACAGAGCGAGAGAGACCGAGTGTGTCCGAGCGCTGCGCTCGACAGTGCGAGAGAGACCGAGTGTGTCCGAGCGCGCGCTCGACAGTGCGAGAGCGACCGAGTGTGTCCGCGAGCGCGCTCGACAGTGCGAGAGAGACCGAGTGTGTCCGAGCGCGCGCTCGACAGTGCGAGAGAGACCGAGTGTGTCCGCGAGCGCGCTCGACAGTGCGAGAGAGACCGAGTGTGTCCGAGCGCAGCGCTCGACAGTGCGAGAGAGACCGAGTGTGTCCGAGCGCGCGCTCGACAGTGCGAGAGAGACCGAGTGTGTCCGAGCGCGCGCTCGACAGTGCGAGAGAGACCGAGTGTGTCCGAGCGCAGCGCTCGACAGTGCGAGAGAGACCGAGTGTGTCCGCGAGCGCGCTCGACAGTGCGAGAGAGACCGAGTGTGTCCGAGCGCGCGCTCGACAGTGCGAGAGAGACCGAGTGTGTCCGCGAGCGCGCTCGACAGTGCGAGAGAGACCGAGTGTGTCCGAGCGCAGCGCATCGACAGTGCGAGAGAGACCGAGTGTGTCCGCGAGCGCGCTCGACAGTGCGAGAGAGACCGAGTGTGTCCGCGAGCGCGCTCGACAGTGCGAGAGAGACCGAGTGTGTCCGAGCGCGCGCTCGACAGTGCGAGAGAGACCGAGTGTGTCCGAGCGCGCGCTCGACAGTGCGAGAGAGACCGAGGTGTCCGAGCCCGCTCGACAGTGCGAGAGAGACCGAGTGTGTCCGAGCGCGCGCTCGACAGTGCGAGAGAGACCGAGTGTGTCCGAGGGCGCTCGACAGTGCGAGAGAGACCGAGTGTGTCCGAGCGATGCGCTCGACAGTGCGAGAGAGACCGAGTG